>NC_056727.1:839558334-839710834 GCF_019279795.1 Protopterus annectens | reverse complement strand
TCATGTAGGGGTATGGCATCAAAGACTAGGGTGGAGGATTACCGTTGAAACTGTAAATGTGCATTGCATTCATTGCACGGGATGACAATATTCTTTATCCATTAGCTTGATATATACCCCAGTGTGAGGTTGTGCATTGTATCCCACACAGTGTGCCGAGTGCTTGTGTATACTAGTTTGTTGTATGGAGTGTGGCAGGCACTGTCACACAGTTGTGGGCTGAGCACTGATATGTGGCATCGAACATGTGTATCCCCTGATAGACAGACAGATGCTATATATGGCAGTTAAGTTATATCAGTACATTAGAATATTAAGTGTGCCACATGACTTGCTCACATATTTGTCATTTCCTTCCAGGGTGATGGTGCATCAGCGAAACCCACCTTATACAGCAGCAGAAGATCAGGAGATCCACCAGAGCCTGGTGCAGAATTACTGTGTGCTGTTTTCCAGGACCAGCCAGAACCAGCATGAGAGGGCTGTACTGTGGCAAGATCTTGTCCGTCGGGTAAATGACATAGGCATGCATAACCGGACATATGAGCAGGTACGCCATCACTGCAGTGATTTAATTAGACATGTCCAGCAGCGTGCGTCTGATATCCACAGACAACAGCTTGCCACAGGCGGTGGGATACCTATCCACCCCACCCCCCTCACCAGTGTGGAGGAGCACCTACTAAGTGTTGTAGCACCAGGCCAAGAACAGCAACATCCACAAACATATGTCATCATGGAGGCTGGAGCCACCCAGCATGTTGAAATGGAGTGTGCAGGTAACATGCCATATCAGTAGTTGACTTTTCTCTGTACTGGTAGTTTATGCGTGTGTGAGATGTGTACTGTTTGTGTAGCTGTTAACCTGCAAGATTGATATTCTGAGCATAATCTGTACACCTGTGAAAGCCGCCTGTTGTACTCCTGTACATTATCATACTCACAGTATCAGTGGCACAGTTGTGGCCACTGGCAATCTCTCTAATATTTTTGCAGGTCCCCCTGGAGTGACAGCAAGGCAGCCAATCCATGCTGGTGAGTGTGTAATAACAATACTATTGCTAATGACATGTGCATGTCATATGGAGGTGTAGTCTGTGCACATGTAACACACTTACGCATAATGCATGCTGTGCATGTTTTCTGTGAGACTATGCATATCCCATTATTCTCAATAGCTGCCTCACTCACATGCAATACACAGAGCATGACACACATGTGTGGCAACACAGTACTGGACATTGTATAGGCATACCTGATACACATGTACACAACACACACATGTTTGGCATACACACTACACCTTAGCCTTCTACACATGTCCAATTATGACACCTGCTGTATGGCCACCCTTCAGTATCCCACTTATCATCTACGCAGCACACAAAATATACCTGAGGGGTAGAGGCCTATCATGTCTTTGTGCAACAGTCTTGAACAAATAATACATTCATGTTAGGCAGTGTTCACTATTGGCCACCTTACAAACCCATGTAACAAGTGGCTGTGTAATTGTGGATGTAGTCATGTTACTGCACGTCAGGTACAGCCTGCTAGCTGCCTGTCTGGCACACATTATTATTGTTGACTGACCACAAGAAGCATGTTGATCATGGCTCACGTTACTACACCACATCCAGTTCTTCCGACCACAAAGGTACACATAGCAGTCATTGCGTAGCACCGTCATGTGTGTGTGCGTGTGTGTGTGTGTGTGTGTGTGTGTGTGTGTGTGTGTGTGCAAATATATGCATCCACAGCTTGTAACAGTTGCACAACATTGCTATGTCCTTGTACACATTGTGTCCCAGGGTGGAGACAATCACTGAACAACTACACACAAGCATCAAGTACACATATACTGTTATTAACAAGGGCTGTCTACACTTGCACTGCATGTTCCTGTGCAACACATATTCTGCATGCTGACACGTGTGCAGTGATGTTTTTCCTTGTGATACTGTCACCCACCCTAAAACAGTATTGTATATGTGTTGGATTGCAGGTGTGTTTGTGTTTGTATCTGCTGTACTGAGGAGTGCGCCTGTGTGCATGTGTGCCTGTGTGCATGTGTGCATGTGTGCATGTGCGCCTGTGTGCATGAGTGCATGTGTGCATGTGTGCAAGTGTGTATGTGCGCCTGTGTGCATGTGTGCGTGTGCGCCTGTGTGCATGTGCGCATGTTTGCATGTGTGCTAATATCATGTACACATTTGTAAACTGTGTTTCCTATCTTCCACTCACAGGTTCTGATGTTGCTCTGGTGGAGTGCAGCAGGGAACCTGAAGCCACTGCTGGGAATAGTGATTATGATGATACATGTGTAATGGCACAGGGAGGTGTGACAGGGTCTGTCGTTGGTCAGCCAGTTGACACTACACAGCAGTCAACCCCATCAATGCATACAGTCATCCTGCCGATACATCCATTGTCACCAATGTCCTTAGCCGAGGGACAGCATACAGTGGGCATTGACCAGGGTAGTGTGGTATCATTGGCACATGCATCCCCTCACAGCAGCCATGGCCAGATTCCTGACATGATACCACACAGGCAGATGTCCAGGGTTTCTCGTGGGAGCATCCGTGGTCATACTACCCCTGTCAGATGTGCCCACAGAGGTCTTTCAACCTCAACTATGTCCCGGGCTGTAATGCAGGCACAGGCACTTATGGAACGGTACACCAGACAGGGTCTGAGGGAGCTTAGAGCACATCACACCGCTATGAATGACACTATGCATGACGTTGCGTCTGCCATCCGTAACATCAGCGAGGTCATTGATAGACGTTGGGGGGACACATTAGATCTCTTCCACAACTACATGTCCAGGAGCCAGGACAGTGCAGGACGGTTGAGGCTTCAACATGGACGTATGCCAGCAACATTATCAGCTGACAGTCATCGCGGGCAACAACAAACCCGCAGCCGCTCCCATAGTGCCAGTACCAGCCCCAGCAATGCTGGGTCTGTGCTGTCATTAGACCGCCCGAGAAGACCACGTGCACGTGGCTCTGGACAGTCCCAGCAGGGACATGTGTCCAGTTAACAACCCACTGCTTCTGATGACAGTACCCAGTCTGGCTTAGTACCTGATACTGTCCGTAGCATCCCTGCCAGGGACAGGTACCGTGTCCGTGGCCAAAGACAGTGATCTGTATGACCTGGCAGGTACAGTCTGTGGCTGTCCACAAACACCCATATATGACAGCCACGTGGTGGAACTGTGTGCATGCATACACACACACATAATGCTAACACCTAGGGCTAACACATACACACACACATTGCAGCAACATTGCCCCATGTTGTACTGTTGTCCCTCACTAACACACACACACACACATACATGTCAATTGGATGTGTCAATGGCAGACTGTGGCAATCCTAGTACACACCCTGTGCATATGATGAAACTGTGCCTCCTCCTGCCATCTGTAACATTGATGCAGGAACAGGGTAGCATGGTGCTGATGCACAGGGTGACTACATAGCACTGTAGTAATATTATCTTGTTGTTAACAGTACAGTGTAGTGACATTGTTGTGGGTATATTCGAGCATGCATGATGCATTACCTATGTTTGTCATTGCAGTTTTGTATACACCAGTGTTAATTCCAAAAGTGTACTGTCTGCACATGTGCCACATGGCTGTTGTGTGTACCTGTGCCTGCATGTGTTGGGGTGTGGAAAGTACATGTGTGATGTTTGCAGCACTGAGTTGCAGGTGTACATTTGTGAACATGGTTAGCATGGAACATGACATGGTTTGACAGTATGCTGTGGGTGATACAGTTTCCAAATGTCAATGGTCTGCATTCAGGTAGTATACACAGCTTACATAGCCTGACATTCAGTGGTCATTACATGGTGTCTCCTCAACTGATACACAGATGTAGGAACCTGGTGTCAGTGATATCCCTGCAGTACTACACTATACCAGTAGCTATTCTTACTGAGCCGCACACATCCCTGGGAACAATACTCTTTGGCATATAGCAGTCTCATGTACATGCCAACACACTACGGATATGTCCATCCACGACTGCAAATAGATACAGTGGCCTACAATGCATTCTACACATGACACACCTAACCACCACAAGGGTATCATACGGACAGATACCTGTTGTCCAAGCCATGCTGTATTGCTGTAATGCAACTGTGGCATTGGCATCGGCATGTAGTTAACATAGTATTCCAACAGTACCATGTAGGTGGTAGCACCCATCATGTAGAACGGGTAATGGTGTGTACATGTGGACAAGTGTTATCTTGTCTTTCCTGTGATATTCACATTTCCAAAGGTATTCTGCAGTCCCCCAGTGTATCACCTAAGCAAGAAGGTGTCTGTATGCATATCAGCAACAGTTGCCATACACCTACACTGAGTGTCCATCACTGACAGACTTTGCTGTGTTTTAACATGTCTGACATATACTCCAGACATGAACCCTCACCCAAATTAATCTATCAAAGCTTTCATGGGTGTGTGTCACATAGTTGGCCTAGGACACAGATCACTGCAGTAGCCTGCATTGTCACCAACATACATGTATGGCCTAAGGTCTGGTAAGCTGTGGCAAATGCTGGCAAAGGTAACAACTGTATTCATATGGGGCAGGCTTCACACATAGGAACTATTCAAGGTCACCGGTACATATCTGTATGTGGCACACACATACCTGATGTGTGCATTGAAATTACTGTTATAATAATATGTCATACAATAATAAAAGCAAAACACACAACACATTAACAAACGCACACATGGCATTTGTAGGATTCAAACCCCTACCTAACTATGTTATGATATTTGAGAGAGATGCATTAGCATAGCGCACTATTCGCAAAAAGGCCATTCTTTTCACAGAGAATTGCATACACACACAGCGTTTGCAAGATTCAAACCTCTACCTAATTATGTTACAATACTTGAGAGAGACGCATTAGCGCAGTGCGCTATTCACATTACTGGATGCTTTTCCTTCTCCTGCTGTATTTATAGGGTGCTGACATCATCAGTCTTTCCAAAGAGGAATGTACATCTTTAACTATCCCTCAGTATGGGGGATAACAATATCTGTGCATTAACAGACACCTAGTTCAGGGTCACATATGCACACTGGCACTGTCAGGTTATGTTCTATAGTATGCTTCGTGACCACAGGACTTGTAACACACAACACAAGTAGGGGGTGTATCCATATACATCAGAGATACACATACCTCTGGGTTGGTACCACTGCACTAAGCATGACAGGCCATACATATACAACTACCATTGTGCAAAACTGCCTTTTGGTTTGGTGTGTAGTTCAGACCACCCCCCCATACCGAGTAACCACACTTGGCTTTCCTGGGAACAGTGTAGGATATGCAGGTTTTCACACACACCATTATAGTGGTTGACTTCAGGTACACAAATATTGACTGGGGATACTACTCAGGCCCTCAACAACATCACCCTACAGCCACTACAATTTGTGAATCCATGTGCTATGGCACAACCATTCACCACACCCACAAGGGGGAATACATATTGGACCTGATCATCACCAACATGGGGACTCTATGTTCCACACCAGAGGTAGAACCATCATTGTTAAGATCAGACCATAAACAACTTTCCCTGGACATCCATATCCTGTCCCCACCCCAGCAAAGGAAATCACTGTAAAGAATTTCTCAAAAGCAGACTTTGCACTTGTGAAGACTGGGGTGGAATACTTCAAAGGCCCCGTGCTGGAGGATAATACAGCCCAGTCTGCAGAATCCTTTACAAACGCATTGTATGAGCACCTGCAGGTATGCATTGATCATGCTATCCCAAATAAAACCATGACTCCTCCAAAACAGGAGACCTGTCTGGTTGACCCCAGCCATATATAAGCTGTAAAGCAGAAGGAGGAAGCTACTACATAACAGAGCAATATCCCACAGACCCACATAGATCATAACCTCTCCTTTGCTAATCACATTGACAGAGTCATTGCAAAGACCTTTATATAGCCCTCCTTATCACATGGGTGTTTGCATGTAGATCATGGGAGGTCATTGTGGCCCTCTACTAGTCACTCATCAGGCCCATGTTTGACTACAGTGCCGCTTTTGGGGTGTACCTTACCCAACACCTGCGGCAACTACAGTGAATACAACAGTACCTTCCCAAGAGGATCATGGGCTACACACAGATGTCCTATGCAGCTCAACTAAAGGATCTCCAGCTCTACTCAGTTGCTTAACACCTACTCAGAGGTGATCTATGCCTGACGTATGCAGCCATTTCAAACCCAGAAGTAATGGACATGCTCCACCTCATAACGTCCAAGACCCTTAGAGCTACACACTCCAGGGACTTAAATCTCAGCACAAAAATAAATAGGACATGCTGCAGGGACAGATTCATTACCCAGAGGCTCCCCTCACTCTGGAATTGAATCCAATTAAAGTTAGACATAGCCCCTCGCCAACCCTCTTCCAGCGAAATACAGCCGCATGTATGGTAATATGGGAAATTGCAAATTCACCCCTGGGATCTCCACTGTGTCCCTGCTTGACAGATGCACAGCAAACTAGCCTTAAAGGGTGCCTTCTGTGACCTACTTTACAGAGTCACAGTAGGCTACTCTACTGGGGAGGTGGACGCCAAATACACTCTGCCTAGGCTTATGAATTCACTAGGGCAGACAGTCTAGTATTGACCTCTGCGCCTATGTTTATGTTCGGGATGCACAATATTTGTTGCTGCTACTGTTTTGCAGGTCTTTATTGCCGTAGCTTTCCCAGTTTCTATGAACAACTTCTGTATCTGCGTAACATGTTTGATCATTACAGGGTTCCAGTATATTAATATATGTGTCTGTTGTCATTTATCTGTGTGCACAGGGCGGATTGCTGGATCATGCGAGGTTCCTGGCTTAACACATACAACTGCCAGATCCATGGTTTGTTGCCTGACATATGTTTCATTTATCCAAGTGTGTGGGCATGCCCAGTGTGACCTTTCCACTACATTTCTGGTTGTGTGTGAACATGACCAATATTGACATTTATACTGTGGTGTTGGAAGTCATGTTGTGTTCTTACTGCCAGATTCCTTTGTGTCATAACTCAACAGGGATTATGCTGTGCCTGCAGGGTTTCCATGTGATAGTTTGCAAAGACTTGGCAACATTCTCTCATACTGGCTGAACACTGCAATACTGTCATGGTGTAGTGATTCAGTACTTTCACTATGGTGTGCAGTGTCATGGGTTTGAATCCCATCACTGCTTTAAATGTTCATACTGAGCAGACCAGACTGGTTAAGGGCCAGTTGGGCAACTATGAGCATGTTGCATTTTGTTCAGCTATGGCCTACTTAAACCAGGCTTGTCCGACATTGCTGTGTTTCACCAACTTGGGTGGACATTGCCAAACATTACTCCACATTGACCACAGTTGTACTAGTTGGTGTGTGTGATTTTGTTCATAGGTTCATACTAGGCTAGCTGCCCTAGGGCATTTATAATCCTAGCCAGAGTGTGTTTGGCTTTCAACAGACATTTTAAGTGGAGTTTGCCATGACATTTTGCAAGGTTAGTATACTGTGCCTCTGTCTAACAGTGACATAGAAGTGATACCCAGGGTAAACCTACAATCTCCCATCCACTCATCAAGATTCCTCTTGAAGAGAGTTAATGAGGGACTCTGGCTAACCTGGAGTGGGGGTTTACTCAAGAGTGGGGGGAGCCTCTGGGTTATGAATCTGTCACTCCAGCATGTCCTATTTATTTCAAGTCCTGAGGTTCAAGTCTCTTGAGCGCATAGCTTGACGGGATTCTGATTTTCGAAGGTGCAGCATGTCCATTGATTCCAGGTTGGACATGGCTTTATACATCAGACACAGATTGCCTCTGGGCAGGTGGTATGCCACTGAGTGGAGCTGCAGTTTCTTTAACTGGGCAGCAAATGGCATGTGTTTGAGCCCTTTGATCCTCCTGGGGAGGTACTTTTTAGGTCTTTCCAGCTGCTGCAGGTGTCTGATAAGGTACATCCCACAAGGGGCATTGTACTCAATTATAGGCCTGATGAGGGATGAGTTAAGAGGCTCAATGATCTACCCTGATGTAGATGTGAATACCTTCATGATTAGCTGGGCTATATGAAATGTTTTTCTAAACACTTTGGCCACGTGGTTATCGAATGAGAGATTGCTATCAGCTTGGGTCCCCAGGTCCCTTATCACTTCTTCCATACTTAATGGGTTACCACCTATGTGGTAATTTGTGGGCACTTAGTTTTTGACAAAGGGGAGGACTATACACTGTTTTGCGTTTAACTTGAGGACATGGCTCTGGTACCAGTTGTCTGTTTCTATGAGGCCCTTTTGTAGGATGCTTGTGTCAGCTGGAGGGTTGGTTATGGCGCCCAGTTTGCAGTCATCTGCAAACTTGTTCACCAACGGTCCTTCTGTGTTGGCCTGTACCTCTGAGAAATATATACCAAACAAGGGAGGTCCCAGGATTGAGCCTTGTGGGATGCCACTTGTAGCTGGTTTGGGGTCTGACATGGCTCCAACATTTCTGACCATGTGGGTCCTGTCCTTGAGCCAGTTTGCAACCCATCTAGTGACATAGGGGTTTATATTGAAGCTGGTGATCTTATCTATGATGACCAAGTGGGGTACTGTATGGAAGGCTTTTGCAAGGTCCAGGTAGGCTGTGTGGACCACCTTCCCCTCGTCAATGGCCTTGGTGACTGTTTCAAATGAGTCAACCAGGTTTAAGAGGCAGGATCTGCCCTTAACAAAGCCAAACTGGGTAGGATCCAGTGTCTGTACATCCCCAATATGTTTATTTCTGAGGTCCATGATGATCCTTTCCATAGCTTTGCAGACCAAGCTAGTCAGGCTTTTGGGGTGGTAGTTTGCAGTATCCATTGAGGCACCACCTTTGTGGAGAGGGACCACTGTTGCTGTACACTGCTCTTTGGGTACATATCCTGTGGTAAGGCTGAGATTGAACAGTGGTTTTATGTTGTGTTCAATTCTTCTTGGGGTTCATGTTGGACACAGCCCAGAACAACGTCTGGTCCCATTGATGCTGTGTGTTTTGCTTTGGAGAGTCTGGCTGTTACCTGAGCATATGTGATGTCAGGGGGCCAGCACTCTGCTGGGATAGATATTTGCCCTTTTGGTGGGGGGGGGGTTTGCACTGAACCTGTCAGCTCAGATGTTGGCAATGTCTGTGGGTTTGGTGTATTGTTTGTCATTTTGGACTACTTCTGAGCATATCTGGGGATTCCTACACAGGTTCCTACCATAAGTAAAGAATGCCTTGTGATTATCCTTGGTGTCCTGTACAATTTTTATCTCAAAGATGGCCTTAGACGATCTTATGTGTGGCCGTAGTTTTTCAATAATACTGATCAGAGATGCCTTCCCTTTTTGGGATTTTGATCTATCATATAGTAGCTTCCTCCTTGTATTGTATGGTTTGTTTATGGCTGGGGTCCACCGGACAGGATGCCTGGCTTTGGAGGATTGGGTCTTGATTTTATTTGGGATTGCATTATCCATGCATTCCTGAAGGTGTTCATAGAATGCGTTTATAAAGGGTTATGAGGTCTGGGCCATATTGTCCACAGGCACAGGGGCTGTGAAGGATTCCACCTCAGTTTTGAGGAGTGTGACATTTGCTTTAGTGACTAATTTTCACTGTGTTTTTCTGGCCATGGGCTGGGATTGGGATGTGAATATCCAGTGAGATTACTCTCTTGTCTGATCTTACCAGTGAGGGATACACTTCTGGTCTTGGGCATAGAGTACCCATGTTGGTGATGATCAGGTCCAGTATGTTTTCCCCTGTTGTGGGAGTGGTTGTTCTATAGCATTTTGGTTTATAAATTCTGCGAACCTTTGGGCTAGGGTGTTGGGGCTAGGGTAATATTCTCAATCTATGTTTGGGTAGTTGAAGTCGCCCAATATAATGACATTTGGGGAGACCCTCATATTTTCATGTGTTCTCCAGTTGGCCAAGTGTGGTTCCTGGGTTTAGGAGGGTGGTCTGTAGCAGGCTATGAATGGGAAGGCAGTTTTAGCCACTGTTAGTTGCACATGGATAGTCTCCGATGCTTCATGCTGTGCCACCAACCTGGGGGTGTGGGTATCTTTGAAAAATATTGATACTCACCCTCCTTTTGTAGTTTGTTCCATGTTTTGCAGCTGTAAAGCATGGTATGAGGTGTAACCTGTTAATGCTGGGGTGCTCTTGGGAGCCTTGAACCAGGTTTCTGTTACTGCACAGATATCAACATTCTCCATGCTGAGGAGAGTTTGGTGTGCGTGCATCTTGCAGTTCAGACTTCTGGCATTGAGTAGCATTACTTATAGTTTCTTATCCCTTGTGATACCTATGGAGGTGGGTTTGTGTTTTGAGCCTTGCCTAAAAAAGGCACTATGGGGGTGACAAGAGCCTTTGGCAATATCCAAAAGGCCACAGGTGATTGGTGAAATCCATCCCTAGCGAAGCATCATGTCTTGTCGAGCATGTCATCCCAGGCTGACAGGCATTGTATCCCCTTTCACTGACACCAATACTTAAGCCAATTGTTGTAATTGATCATCTTGTCTTCATATTGTGGCCTCATGTTTGGTGAGGGTAGGATGATACTCAAGGTCATCAAGTTTGCATATACTACATGGTGGTAAATGCTGTTTAGCACTACCTTACATTGCTTAACACATGGCAATCATGCGTCAGGTTGTGCTGCAGGGCTGCCTATGTCAGATGCACATACTGCACTCCCTATACATGTTTGGAAACAGGTAGTGTCAAGTTAGTCATCCCATTTACTATATGTGTGAGCCAGAGAGAGGTATAATTTCCAGTGTTCCTACTGAGCCAGTGTATGTGCTATCCGTTGCCTCTTTGCCAAGGCCAAGGCATACTGGGCATGCCTCCTTCTACCTACTGGGGCAGGCTCAGGTTGTTCCTCCTCCGAGTCACGCTCTGCCTGTGATGGCCTTGGCACTAGCGTGGGGCTGTTTGGCCCAAGCCTATGCTGGTCCTGCTGCAGCTGTTTTCGCAGAATCATATTATGTAGCATAGCACATACCATGACAATTTGGGTACATGTAGTTGGTGAGTATTGCAAGGCTCCACCAGATGTGTCCAGGCACCGGAACCGTGACTTGAGCAACCCAAACACACGCTCGATTACATTTTGTGTTTGTGCGTTTGCCTCATTATGACGTTCCTGTTCAGGTGTGTGTGTGCATTTCTGATGGGTGTCATCAGCCACGGCTCCAGTGCATAGCCAGCATCCCGCACTAAGTGACCATGTGGGATGTCCCCATTGGCAAATGTCTGGTACAGCTGCATCAGATGCCAGATATGGGAATCATGGTAGCTTCCAGGACAGCCAGCACACACATTCATTATTATGCCCTGGGCATCACACACAACCTGGCAGTTGATGGAGGGGAAGCCCTTGCGGTTAATGTAGGCCCTACCCCGCTCACCGTCTGGTGCTTTGATGCGTATATGCATGCAGTCTATTGCACCCACTACCTCAGGGTATTCTGCTATTTGCTGGAAGAGACGCATATTGCTGGCCAATACCTCACGGGAATTGGGGAAATATACATGATCACCAACATGTGCTGACATGGCATCCAGGAACTGGTGCAGTACCCTGGATGCTGATGCCTGTGATATCCCCATCATATCACCAGTTGGTCTCTGAAAGGTACCTGTTGCTAGTATTCTTAGGCTAACACATACCTTGGTCTCCAATGGGATGGGTTCCCCTCTGTTGGTTCTGTGTGTGAGGCGTGGCCTGCACAGCTCAACAATTTTCTACAGGAGGTCTCTGTCCACTCTATAGCGCTCCACTATCTCCAGCTCATGTAACCCCTGGTAGTTGACCCTGGGCCTGTACACTCTTCTGTGTCTCCTCACTGTAGGTTGTCCGGCAGCATTTGCATTGTCACCACCCTCAGCATGTTGCATATGTCGCCTTATAACAGCAATGCCAGCCCCTAACATTTTTTGTCTGAGTGTAGCTTTTTCAGTTTTCACTTCTAGTAGCTTACTCCAGTGTTGCAGTGTCTCTTGAGAGAAGCAAACTGCACTGTTGTTTGCAGAGTTTTAAGTGCTGGGCTGGGCTAGTGTTCTGCCTGTGTAATTGCCTGATTCTGATTGTTTGCACCTGCTAGCTCTACTAGTATTCCCTGGTAGTTTCGTACTATTTCTTGTGCTTCCTTTTTCCTTTCTGTTTCCTCGGGAGCGACGTGCATACAAGTGGAAACACACTCACAGCAGCTCACACGCGCGCACACATGCTTAGACGGACTAAAATTTGCTTATTTGGGTTAAAACGCGCGCACACCAGCGCAAACATGCTTACAGGTCTTCCAACAGCCTTATACATGCTCACTCCAGCTTAAATGCGTGCACTCATGCTTCCATGCGCACACTCTGTCTTACTCGAGTTTACAGGCATGCACACACGCGCATACCCGCTCAGCAAGAAACTTTGGTGTTATCCACAGTATACACCTTCCATTTCTTGGCTTTCCCTGGCCTACCTGTTGACACACCTCTTTCCATGCTGTCTAACTGACAGCTAACACATGCCACTGTGCTCCAATGAGCTTCACTACTTTCATACATACCCCCTTGTGATGTCACCTATCTCCTACTCTGTTCCTCCCCATATCCTACTCCTACACTCCACTGACTGTGCTCATTTGCTATGTAAAAGTGCAATTCACTATCCTAACACTCATTTACATAGGATTGCCTACTAATGCTTGGTTACATGTCTTAGACTGGGCTTCTCCCCTTAGCGACCCCTACTCGGTGGCCATGTTGTCTTCAGCCTGCTATTCCCTTACATTGTCATTTAACAATTTTCATAAATTCCACATTTGTGGCTTTTATTGTCTTATTTTATGATTTTTTTATAGAGCACCCCATTTGCGCGGTGCTGCGCAATGCTTAAACATCGGAAATCGCCGAAAAAAAAAGTATTTTTATTTTAATTTTGCATCTGGGAAACTTTCCAATGGCTGTATATTTGGCCATTGGCATGCTTCCTCAACCATATGCAATCTTTATTTAGAGATGACAAGGCTCCATTGTGCTATTTGCAGAATGGTACTCAGTTGTCAACTGAGTACATTTCTGCAGCTAACACGTCACCTAAACAGGTTTGTGCTTCCTGGATCGCAAATTTACCTCATTTGTATGCCTTTCAGCTGCAAGTGAGGTAATTTGCATATCCCAGCCCTGTCCGTGTAGGAGACGTTTTAGGAGCTCTCTTACACGCCCCTACAGGCTGTTCCTGGATCGCTCGTCGGACATGATGGCTGCATGGAGTCTTACTATACTTGTAGACACCGTGCAAGCCATCGTGAATCTGGCTTTATGAGTGTTGACTTGGCCATTATTTGGTTAATGTTTAATTGATTTCAGGGTACTCATGTGACTTAGTGCGAATTTACTATTTAAATGCAGTTTTTAGTATTGTTCATTGACTGAAGAAGCCCAATGGTGGGTGAAAGCACTTAGTCAATGGTGCATTTTGGAATAAAGATGATTTTTCTACTGGACCGGACTGGTCATTTTCTTGGGGTTACTTTGTTTTATTTAAGGTTTGAAATAATATCCTTAAATTAGGTAAGGTAATTAGTTACAGGTTTGTGTAACAGCAGATATGCTAAACATCCTTACTGTGCTAGTTCAAAGATCCAACCAAGTAGCAATTCAGACAATAACCCACATCAGGCTCCTACAAGTCACATGATATAAAACTTCAGCACTAGGGAAGCAGTATAGTTATAGACACACTATATCACAACATGGCCAAGTAGATACAGTGTTCAGTAGTGACAGCATTCTGATTCAATGCATGCAAGATTCCATAAAAATAAATAAAAAAGTGCAAGGGTCCATAAAAATCAACATTTACATCAACAAAGCAGTGAAGTAAAACCGCTCCTGAAATTTTGCAAGCATGCTTAGCATCTACAGAGGATTAGCACTTATATTTCCATGCATTAAAAAGTGCAAGGTGATGCACATTCACAGTCAATTGACCCATCCATTCAGCCTTAGAACACTTTTATTTACCAAAACAAAGTTTAATATATCAAAAAGCAGAGTAAGGCAGTGAATGCATTCTATTAAATACATACTACAAAATAAACAGCAAGGCAGTGTAGCTATTTTGAAGAAAGTTTTCACCTTAATAAGAAAAATACTTTTAAAGCATTTGCAAATAATAGTCCAGTGACAAAATCCTCCCTCCCAGTAGATTATTTTAGCAATAATTGTAAAGGGGAAGAATAGCTGCAAAGATGTTTTTTTTTTCTTCCAGGTCCACATAAAGTGCATTGCTGTTGTGCAAAGTGAACACTGCTGTGCTCTACCAAGTGTTCATATTTTGCATCAGTTTTCTCTGAGCTGCTTAGCAAAGCAAGCCATTCTTGGCACAGATGTTGACTTTGACTGAGAACCTGAAGAATGCAGGTGGTTGCTGCTGCATCAGTATATACTTGAACAATGATCTGAATCATCACCAACATGGAGACTCTATGTTCCATACCAGAGGTATACCCCTCATTGCTAAGATCTGACCATAAATTAATCTCACTGGACATCCATATCCCATCCCTACCCCCAGCCAAGGAAACCATGGTGAAGAACTTCTCAAAAGCAAACTTCACACTTCTCAAAACTGAGGTGGAATCCTTCAAAGCCCGCGGGCTAGTAGAAAATACGTCCCAAACTGCAGAATCCTTTACAAATGCATTCTATGGACACCTACAGGAATGCATGGATCGTGCTATCCCAAATAAAACCAAGACTCACTCCTCCAAAGGCAGGAGACCTGTCTGGTGGACCCCAGCCATAAATAAGCTATACAACAGAAGGAGGAAGCTACTACATGATAGAGCAAAATCCCAAAAAGGGAAGGCATCTCTGATCAGTACTAGCAAGAAACTACGATCCCTCATAATATTATCTAAGGCCAGCTTCGAAAGAAAAATTGCACAAGATGCTAAAGATAATCACAAGGCCTTCTTTAGTTATGTCAGGAACCTGGGTGGCAACTCCCAGATATGCTCTGAGTTAGTGTAAAATGACAAAAAAATACACTGAACCCACAGACATTGCCAACATCCTGGCAGACAAGTTCAGTGCAAACTTCCCCCCCTTCCCCCCAAAAGAGCAAAGGTCTGTCCCAACAGAGTGTAGCCTCCCTGACATCACAGATGCACAGGTGAGAGCTGCCCTTTCCAAAGCAAAAAACACAGCATCAATGGGACCGGACGGTGTCCCGGGCTGCATCTTACATGAGCTCCAAGAAGAACTGAACCCTCACATAAAGTCACTGTTCAGTATCAGTCTTACTACAGGATATGTACCCAAGGAATGGCGTACAGTAACAGTGGTCCCACTCCACAAAGTTGGTGCCACAATGGACCCTGGAAACTATCACCCTATAAGTCTGACTAGCCTGGTCTGCAAAGCTATGGAGCGTATCATCATGGAACTCATAAACAAAGACATTGGGAACCTCCAAACACTGGATCCTACCCAATTTGGCTTTGTTAAGGGCAGATCTTGCCTCTTGAACCTGGATGACTTCTTTGAAACAGTCACCAAGGCCATAAATGAAGGGAAGGTAGTCCACACAGCCTACCTGGACCTCGCAAAAGCCTTTGACACAATACCCCACTCAGGCATCATAGATAAGCTCACCAGCTTAAATATTAACCCCTATGTCACAAGATGGGTTGCAAACTGGCTCAGGGATAGAACTCACATGGTCAGAATTGCAGGTGCCATGTCAGACTCTAAACCAGTTACAAGTGGCATCCCACAAGGCTCAGTCCTGGGACATCTCTTGTTTGGTATATATTTCTCTGAGGTACAGGCTAACACGGGAGGACTATGGTTGACCAAGTTCGCAGATGACTGCAAACTGGGTGCCATAATCGACTCGCCGACTTACACAAGCATCCTCCAAAAGGGTCTCACAGAGATGGATAACTGGTACCAGAGCCATGGCCAAAAGCTAAATGCCAAAAAGTGCATAGTCATCCTCTTTGGGAAAAACAAAGGGCCCACAAATTACCACATAGGTGGTAATCCATTAAGTACGGAAGAAGTAATTAGGGATTTGGGGACCCAAGTAGATAGCAATCTCTCCTTTGACAATCACATTGCCAAAGTGGTTAGAAAGACCTTCTATATAGCCCACCTTATCACGAAAGGGTTCACATCTAGATCAAGAGAGGTCATTGTGCCCCTCTACTCATCACTCATCTGCCCCATAATTGAATACAATGCCCCATTTGGGATATACCTTACCCAACACCTGCAGCAACTGGAAAGACCCCAAAAGTACCTCACCAAGAGGATCAAGGGACTCAAACAGATGCCCTACTCAATTAGGCTAAAGAAACTACAGCGCTACTCAGTTACTTACCGCCTACTCAGAGGCGATCTGTGACTGACGTATAAAGCCATGTCCAAAACAGAATTAATGGACATGCTCCACCTCAGGAAATCCAAATCCCTTAGAGCCACACGCTCTAGGGACTAAAACTTCAGCACAGAAATAAACAGGACATGCTGGAGGGACAGATTCATATCCCAGAGGCTCCCCTCACTCTGGAACAAAATCCCAATCCATGTTAGGCAGAGCCCTTCAATGACCCTCTTCAAGAGAAATCTCGACGAGTGGATAGGAGATCGTAGGTTTACTCCTGGGATCTCTTCTGTGTCCCTACTAGACAGGGGCACATTAAACTAACCTTAAAAGGGCTATCTTCTGTGACCTACTATACAGAGGCACAGTCAACTAATCTAAAAGGGTGGCGAAAGCCAAACACACTCTGGCTAGGCTTATAAATGCCCTAGGGCAGATAGCCTAGTATCAACCTATGAACCTATGTAATTTAGTTTAAACTGAGGATAATGTCAAATCTAGCGTAGACTGATTATGAGCAACAATTCAGTTATATAAAATGCTGACAATTCATTTTAAGTGAACATAGGCATATTATGGAAGTGTACATGGATTTCTAAAGGGATTTTCTCAAAGGGAGAATATCATTGAAATTATAAAAATAGGTATTAGTTTTGGTAATATTATTGAGATATATGTTTGCATAACTAAATTTTTCAGCCGCATATTTATCTTTTGCAGTGACCTATTGAGCAAAAGTTGGGTTCTGTAATATCTTTATAAACAGAGAAACAATACAGAAAGACTGAACAGGTAATCAAACAGGCATAGGTTACATACCTCTCAAACGCTCAGAACAAAAAATCTTCACAAAGACAAAAATAATGGAGGTACAAAGGCTCAAAAATAGGGACAAATATTAAATAGTGCTTGTGCAAACTTAGAACATTGATAGAATAAAAGATGTTGTGTAAACATGCATTTTCTGAAGGATATGAATTCTGAAACGTAAATATCTGTAATTATTTAGTGAATGCACTCCTCACTGATTTGCTAGAAAACCACAAGTTTTATGAGCAAAAGACCAAAAATATGAGGCAAATATCTGGACATTCTGTGAACATCTGGACAGTTGAGAGCTATGATATGTTATATTTAGAGCATATTTTATACTATACCTACTAGTATTGTAAGGTATAAGCCCAAACAATATAAGTTTTCAGCACCGGGCATGACACCAGTCCTACAAGTGCTCAATTCTCAAGCAGTCAAAACTAACTGTTTTGAAGCCAGGAACATGAGAGTATTGTAGTTTGGGAAGGCGGTTACTCACACTTGAACTCGAGTATGAGTTCAGGCAAGCAGCCATGGGGAGGGAGTGTTACCCATGCTCAAACTCAAATATGAGTTTAGACAAGCAGCTCTTGAGACAGGAAGGGAGGGGGCTTTAGGCATAGGGAGCAACCACAGAATGTAGTTTTAGGCAGGGAGGTTGGAGATTTAGGATTAGGAGCCAGGAAGAAAGTTTTAGGGTTAATGAGGAATTTCAGAATTTAGGTTTCGGGGGGAGATGTAGTTTTAGGCACAGACAGTGGGAAGGGAGTTTTAAGGTTAAGGACTGAGGCATTGAGTAGGGAACTGGGTGGATGTTTTATGTTTACGGTTTAGGTTTTGGTAGGGATAGGTAGTGCATAGTATTGGGTGTTGGGAGAGTTAAGCAGGAAAGGGAGATCAGGCAGTGGGAGTTCAAGCACTTGCTTTTTCAAGCAGGTAGATGTGCTGTTAGCTACTATCATGCTGGCAGGGGCGGCTCTTGCTATAGGACTGCAGGACTGCAGCCCCCCCACCTGTAAAAGAAAAATAAATTGCGATAACCCCCCACTGTAGAAAGTTAATAGAATTAAAAATTAATAAAATTCACAAGTCCCAGAACACCATGCATGTGTGCTTAGTTCCTGAACTCCAGACTGCTCTGTTAGGCAGTCCAGATAGGGAAGGAAGGGAACTCCACCCTGCCAGCCCAGAAGTCTGTGCAGTGACAACTGCACAGACCAGAACACTAGACTGCATCACCTGCAGGCTCCAGCCCACTCACATCAAAAACAGAAGCCTGCTATGGAGGACAGACAGGTGATCAGCTGCTGCAGAGGATGGATTCAGGCTGCTACAGATCTGCTACATGAGGACTTAGATCTGCTGGCAGTAGGGTGTGTGTAATGCCCCAGTTGCTACATGGTGGTGGGTAGGGAATAAGGCTTGAACCCTGTACTTTGGGCCCAAGTGGCAAGAGCCTGAATTCCCTTACCACCACCATTTGTAAAACGCTTGCAGATTTTTGCCTCATATTTGTTCTGTTCCTCATAAAATCTGTGGTTTCTGTATTTTTGTTTCTTAACACAGTCGGTAGTGCAGTGGTAGCATTGTTGCCTGACAGCTACAGATTGTCTGGCTTGATTCTGGGCTGGGATGCCTTCTGTGTGAAGTCTGCATGTCCTTCCTGTGTGGGTTTGCTCTGGTATCCTCAATGAGTATTTGTCCCTCTTTTTTGGACTGTATTCCCCCATTATTGGCTTCACCCAGGTTTTGCCCCCTCCTTTTTTTTTTTTTTTGAATTTCTTGTGCTGCAAAGGATTGAGATGTGTCAAGTAGTATATTTTAGAAGAAGCTAAGAGCTAGAGGAGAAAAGTTACAGTGCTTTGCTGCCAAGTCTGCTTGCATGTTTGTTGAACAATAGGTAATAGGCTTTGCTTTTTTTGATGATGGGGTTCTGGTTTCTCCAGAACAGAAAGTAGATAATACATTGCTACTGTACTGTATTTGTAAAAAGTGGATGCTGCAGTTGTTTTTTTGTGAAATGGTAACTAGAACCTGTTATCAGTTTCAGTTGCCATCCATTCCAAATTGCATCACTAGCTTTATCATTTTAATGCAACTTAGGCAAATTTATTCCTCAAGGGCAACAGGCACTTTATTTGTAGATGAAAGATTTCTTTAATTGATTAGATTTTATTTAGATTTTTCAGAGAGAATTGTTGTGCATATTTACTGATACTGGTGGACTGTAGAAGTTGACTGAACTTTTAGAATGTGAATGTGATGAATGGGCAGTTTTGTTATTATTGGTGCATTTTTTTGTTTCATTGTTTAATGGAAAATGTAAACAAATTTAAAAAAATATCTACTAACAACTGTTATACTACAAACAAGGATAATATAATAATAAAATCAAACAGGCAACAAGGTCCAAGACCACATGTATGTTTGCAAGTGCAATATGATGAAAAAAAAAAAAAGCCCAAAAGATAATCTTCATCTGCCACTGTATGTTTTCTTTTGTGGTGTGGGTTTTAATGTTCAATGAATGAATGTGAGTTTCCAGGGCAGAGAAGTTTTAAGAAGAAGTTTGTTTTGTGAGTGTTTGCATTCTTATCTAGCTAGTGTCTGTAGTGTTGTGTGCAATGTAAAATGCAATAAAACCTTGAAAATGAAGTCCAAATCATAGAAGTAAAGCAGTATGCACATTAGTGTTTAAAGTAAATGGGGTAAAATAGCTGGCAATCATTCATTGAATGGCTGCAGGGGAAGCTCATTTGATCCTGATTTTGTGTGGGGAAGGGGGAGAAAACAAAAAGACAGACCCGAACTATACCTCTCCTCTCAACTCCTACCATTTTCACAGAATGAATAGTTTTTTTATTTGGTTTTTTGGTTTTGTTCCTCATAAAATGTGTGGTTTTAATCAAATAATTTAGGAATGAAGTCACTAAATAAATGATGGACACTGTGTTATATTCAGATAAACTTAATAAAAAAATGAAAATGCCTGCTAAAGCAATCAATGTTATTCTATCAAACAATTTACACAACTTACGTTAATTTCCCCCCCCAGTATATTTTTGTGTATATCAAGATTTCCCAATTTATTGCATTGAGAGGGTTGTGCAAAATTGCATTACTTTAACTTGAGCATCCAAACCTCTCAACTGTCCCCCAATTTTAGCTCAAAATATTTGCTCATCCCTAAATCCCATACAATAAATGGAAACACAGTTAAGAAATAACTGTAATATAATAAATTAAGTCAGACTTTTTTTTTTCTTAAATTTAAGATCATTTTTTTTATTTTTAGTGCTGTTGCTTAGCAGTACTAATAATAAAAACATGTCCCTTCTTTGACAGGTTCCCCCAACTGTGTTGTGGCTATTTTTATTTTTTCATCACATTTTTTGGCAAATCATTAAAGACTGAAAAATAATGACAGACAGAGACATTTCAGATTTTTTTCGTTCCTTTTTCAAAATAATAACTAATGCAGACCTACTATTCTATTATCTTTCTAAGTTTATAATAACAATATTTAAAATTGTCCTTATTTTTTTGCTTTTTCTTTCTTCTATGTATTCTGTCCATATTTCTTATTCTGAGGTTGAGAGGTATGTGAAATGTGTGTCAGGTCATCACAGCAGTCAAGAGAGAGACAAATTGTGACAGTACTAGTTGCACCCCCCCCCCCCATGTAGTGACTCTGGATGTGTCAAAGCAAGCAAAGGAGCAGTATGCAGTGTAACTGTGCAGAATATCCTCCATCCAAGGAAGACACAAGTGCTACTTTTTTTTTCTTCACTTTTGTCTTTTTTGAACTCTCATAATGATGGTTTGGCACCCCAGGGCAGCGTGTTAATTAAAGTTACAGAAATGTGTTCAAATGCACACATAATGGCGGATTAATCCCCCAAAAGTGACAAAACACATATATAGCCCAAACAAACATAGGAAGTTGATAGAGAACAGGTCATGTATTAGCATGAATTACGGAAGGGTAGAAGTTTGAAAGCAAACGTATGCCACTATTCCCTTATAGCAGTGTATGTTGACAAAGGCACAGATGATGGGAGGAATAAATAATAAATTAGGGACATGCCTGAAAAATTGCACTGACACACTTAGAAAGTTGGTAGATAACAGGATATGTATTAGCAGGAGTCCCTAAAGGTTAGAAGCCTGAAAGCCAAATGAAAGCTATTATTTCATGATTGAAGTCCTCAATGAGTTGTCAGGACACCACAAGACTCACTATAACATGATAATATACAAATAATATAAACATTTTTTTTCAAGCCTAAGGAATTTAGTGTAGCTAAGTGGGTGTGCACGTTATGGCCGCCAGCTTAGCAAAGCTTACACATCCCCTAGGAGATAAATGCAAATATACAGGTGAAATTTTCAAGCTGAGATAGTATAGTGGTTAGAGTCCTGGTTTTACATGCAGGCATTCATGGCTCAAGTACTAAGAGAGGTGACTTATTTTTTTATGGGAAAGTAGTGTTAAAATTATTTTTGCAAACTTAAATTATGTAGCAACTGTTTTTTGTCAACCAGGGTAGTGTAGCAGGTCCAAAAGTGAGATGTCAGTCTATAAAAGATGTGAAGCCCACATATAAACACAAGTGCCCCATACAGTATAGTCACACAAGAATATAATTTAATGAAAGCACATAGGGGGTATGTCATGGTAGGTAAACATAAACTTGTAATATGTCAGTAATGAGGAATCAATCCCACAATCCTGATACTTTATAAAATGAAATGTATGCAATTTTAAGTAGTGCTCAGATATGCTAACCTGGTGTAAGCACTGCTTAAATGTAAATGCTAAGCAATAAGTAGCCCAGCTAAGTGGATTTCTGCATTGGTAAGCAGTGCTCAACATTTATCCCATTAAGCACTGCCAACCTTAGCTAAGTGGGTTTGCCCATTGCTTAGCTTAGCTTAGCTCAGCATATTCAAAATGGTCCAATGATGGCAAAGGCAGGAAGTTGGTTCTGTTTAAGCCTTGTAGGTGGGAATACAGCCATAACCAGTTGTAGTTCATCCTTGCCGGCACTATGGTTGGTGTATGAGAGGGTTCATGCTTTTAGGCGCAATGCTGGGGCATTCAGGAGTCCAGGGTCAATGTTGGACTCCTAGTGAAAGACCATGAGAAGAAACTGCTGCAGGGCCAGTGCCAGGGCTCCCAATACAAAACGGTGGCAAGGGACTGTCTCGCATGTGATCTTACCAGTGCTACTGGCATCCCTCGGACTGATGAGCATGTCTGGCACCATTTCGCTGACCTCAAGCATAGGAAGAGGGAGTTCTTGGGCCATTGGACCCAAGACACACTGGCACGGAATGTCTCAGAAGTGTGTAAGTATCAGTATCAATTAGTATTCACCAAAGTCCAGCCTGTGTATATGATTGATAGGTATGCATAAATGTTTCTTTATCTCCCTGTACAGGCTGCAGATGAGAGGGCTGTGAACATAGATACCCATGCCAGCAGGTTGCTAAGGCTGAGTCCGGGGGCTGGTAAGTACAAATCTTGCTTGCAGTATTCAGGGCAAATAAATAGAAAGGAGTAGAATGTCAACTGCCAGTAGGGAAAAATGTGTACTGTGTATAATGAATAAACAAGGTGTTAGCAGAGTAATACTGATGTACAGGATATCTATCAATAAAAGTGCCAGAAGCCTTCAATAAAACTAAAAACCCCAGACTGTTGTGTTTACTTTGGTATGTGGTGGTATGAATCTAAATGTGTACAGGTTCTGTACAGCAACTATGGCACTGACAGCATGACTTAATTGAGGCTCATCTGACAAAGATTGTCGAGCTGTAAAACAGGAGATCAGCTATATGAAATGTTCCATGCATCAAGATCTGATCCCTGAATAATAATCTGTAAACTAGTATACTGTATGCCCTACAGCAGTGCTTAGTGTTAACCATTGCTTTCCAGATTGTTTTATGTCAAAGTATTAATACACAGTACAAGAACTATCTGCCATGCATGAATGTCAGAATTACAAGGTCAGATTGTCCAACAAAGAGATTATTAGGCAGAAAACAGTCAAGTAGCAGACAACAGTGCCTGAATAACTCATTGTGTTGAAACACAGCCTTGTTGTACCCTTTTGCACAAACAGACATGGATCGAATCCCAGGACTGGTAATAAGCTGTATGCATAATTTCACCCAAGAATATGTGAATATGTGTAGAAGCAGTTAGGTAGTGTTAACAGAAATTTCCTCCACAGGTCTGCCAGGTAAGGAAATGTTTCTATTAGTTGTAAGAAGGCTGTACTAATACACTGTGTACAACACTTCCACTGTCCAACCCCAAGGCTGCAAATGACAGCAAGATAAGTACATACGCCAAGCGGTTTCTCTTGATAAATGTCCCTCAAGTGTCATGCTGTCATAGCTAGTGGTCACCACTGCCAATTCCTAAGGTGACAGATAGAAATGCAGGCATAGTATGGCATTAGCACACACACATGGCATGAGTTCAGGGCACCCCTGTCAGTGTCACATATGTAACCCTGAATATGAGATTATGTGTAGAAACAGTCAGGTAGTGTTAACAGATATTCCCTCCGCAGTTCTGCCAGGTAAGGAAATGTATGTATTAGTTTTAAAAAGGCTTTAGTAATATACTGTGTACAAACATTCCACTGCCCAACCCCAGGCCATAGGTAGATGTAAAGTGAGGTCATACCTGGAGAGTAATGAGTACAGTAATGATCAGTACAGTTGTGAACAATTGAAGCCTATACAGTTATTAATTGATATCTCTCTGTCTCCCCCACCCTATCTGCACCAATAATTCATACACATAATCAACAGGTATGTTTTTCTCCAAAACTACTGTTGGGACATGTCCTATTATTCTACAAATATTCAATAATTTGATTATTAATGTTCCCCATTCAAATACTATCATTGGTGGCCTGTTGTTATCAATGTAACCTGAACACTGTTATGATGCCTACTGTTGTTCCATTTATGCATGTCTTCTGTTTGTTATGCAGCTGTTCCAAATCTGTTGTTTTGGGTTAATTGGAACACCCATGCATGCTGTTAAAACTAATTTTGAAATGTTTTGTTCATGACTAACCAACATATTTTGTAAAACGTCAACACCATAGCCCATCTGGGAAGGTAGATCCTGGTGGATTCACCTGTCCCCCCTCATCTGGCAGTGGTACTGGACCCCAAAACATCTGAGACCCAACCTGGGACCTCCATGTCTTTTGGTCCTGCATCACCTTTGGGTGGAACTGCCTCAATGGATGGGGCATGTCCCCCCCTGTGAGTGGGATCGGACAGGAAACCATCACCCATAACCAGGTCTGGGGTTTGGTGCATAGCACCATCCAAAAGGAGTTTGTGGACAGCTGTGCCAGATTGAGGGCCACCTGGCACATTTGGAGGGTCAGCCTTCCCTCCTGCCCAGCCCCTAGCACAGCACCCTTTGGGGCTGTGAAAGTACAGTGGTGACTGCCCATGGGTGGGGACCTCAGTCCCACTGTATATATTTGGGGGCTCATGGGTGTCTGATTCCCAACCACCCTCCCCATCCAAGGTGTTTACCCCCCACATGTGTCATATACCACCCCTGTCTGCCTTCTTGCCTGTCTTGTCTCTCTTCCTACCCAACTTACCTCCCCAAATATACCTACTATCCTTCTCCAACATCACACTCTCAATTTAAAAAAAAGGCATCTGTTCCCCCCCCAAAAAAAGTGTGCCCCATACATAGCTATCCATTTCACAAGTGCCCACTGGACACGTGTAATCTGGTCCAATTGGCTTGACAATACATTACTGTTGTCCTCACCCCTCTCCCAGGGAATTGAGTGTCCAAATTCACCTCCAAATTCTGTAGAAATTTACAGCTATTGCTGCAGAAGAAATGCATCTATGGATCTTTCCTACACCCGTCCTGCACATCCCTAGCTTCCTTTCATACTATACTTCCCACTGCATGCCTCTTTTTTCACCACTTTCCTATTACCCCTTTTTCTTTTCTTTTACAGAAATTAGCATGGGGTAAGTGGGAATGTGCGCCGGTAAGTGAAGCTAAAATGGATTAACAGTGTGTTGACATTGCTTACTATCATGCAAACCAATGCAAGCCCGCTTACAACTGCTTAAAAGTGCCTTAATCACTCTGTTTCCATCAGCCACTGTTCTGCCTAGCAACAAAATAATCTACCCTGCCAAGTCTCAAGCTCAGAGCCCTGTACACAATAGTCAGAGCAATGTACCACTACACCATTTGAGTTGTAAGGATGACTGATGCTTTTTCAAACATATGCAGTAGAGTCATTCAAAGGTAGGGAAAAGATTCTGTAGAATCAATCAGGTTTTGTATTTATACAGCTACACATGCATATATGTAAGTATGGCGATGCATATATATGGAAAGGCTCACCCAGAATCTGCTTCACTTTGCTGTGAAGGAAAGGTTAGTTTGCTTTTTATTTCTTGTATTTTGTATTACTTTATTGCCTTTTTATATTTTGAATATTGTGATTTATTTTCTTTACCTTGTGTTTTACTTGTATTCTGCTTTTAACTGCATATTAAAACTTCAAAAGAGACCACAGCTCTGTCTCTTGTGAGTCAGGCAGAATATTTTTCCCACCCCCCACCCGCTTACTGTTATGTTCTTAAATACCACTGTCTTTCTATTTGCATGTTTCTTATGTTAATATGATCATGTATCTCATTTCCTCTCTGCTTTCACTGGCTTGTGTGAGTAAGCACAAACTTATCATTTTGTGAAATCACTCCCCTTCAACTATTTAAATTTATTGGCCATCCTACTATATTCCATAGTACCAGAATACAAAAGTGACCACCCCCTTTCAATCTATCTTGCTGTTTTAAAAATAGTGACTCTCCACTAAAACTTAACTTTTTAGACAGGTAAAACTTAAGTTACCTACTTTCACATCTGACTTATCTAGTGCACACTGCAGTGTTTAGAATAAACCATTTTTTTTTCATCTTAGCTTTAAGCATCCCTGTGACTAGCACTTGCTCTAATACCTGCTGGAAAGCACAAGAGAGCCTTAAACTGATACAAGCACTCAACTCTCCTTGTTAATAAGGAGAAATTAATTGTATGCACTAAACAGCCTATAATTGCAAAGTAGTTTGCTAAGGCAAGGGAAAACAGCTCCTGTACTTTAAAAAAAAGCACCAAACCAGGCACGTCCAAGGGTCAGCATCCAGTGATTTCTCCTGTCCACCTGGTGGATATGGGCATACTGGGGCAATGCAGCAATTGACTCATGTACACAGACAACCCTCTCCTCCTACCCCCAAATCCACAACCTGTGAGAGATGCACTTACATAGCCAAACTGCAAGCAAAGCTCTCTCCACCCAAGACTGTGCTAGACAGTTAAGAGGAGAAGGTTAACACCAACACTAAAAGCAACACATAGCCCTTCTAAACCCACACCACCAACACCTACACATAGCAACATTAAATCCACATATGTGGAGGCCCTTAACTGTAACCTGCCCAAACAAGGAACTCCGAAGCTGAAATGCAAACAAACACCAATCACAACCAAAGTGTCACATAGCTCACAACAACAGTGTGCCCCCCAGCAAAAGCCCCTAAGGCAATACAATGTACCTAACACTTTAGTCATAGGTGACTCTATAGTCAGGCAAACCAATGTCCCACTCACCAGGCTGAACAAGGAGAAAATTGCAGTCAGCTGCCTGTCGGTGCCAGGATCTGCCACATAATGCATGCACTCAAGTCACTCCACAATAAGTACAAATATGACTGTGTCATTGTCCATGTTGGCGTGAATGACTTGAGATGCACCTCCCTGGACTTCATGAAAAGAGATATGGAAGAGCTCTCAGATCATGTGGCCCAGGCAGGTATGACCCTAGCCCTGAGTAGTATCCTGCCTTCGCCCAGAATGATACCACAATATAAGGACAAAATGATTGACTTCAACAATTGGCTAAGCTTCTGGTGTCATTCAAAAGGAATCCAGTATCTGTCTTCCTGGGATGACATGATCGACAGACCACAATGCTTTGCCAGAGATGGTCTGCATCTGTCGCCCCTGGGATTCAGGTTACTGGCTAAGGCTGTTGCTACCTCTATAGTGCCTTTTTTAGGCAATGTTCAAAGGAAAAAAACACCACCATAACAGTGCATGCAAATTCTGAAGGTAATGCTACTCAATGCTAGAAGTCTAAACCTCAAAAAGCACTCTCTCGAGGCACTCCTAAAAATGGAGAAAATCGATATTTGTGCAGTAACTGAGACCTGGTTCAAGGCTCCAGAGAGCACCCCTGCAATACCAGGCTACAACTCTTACCACACTTTTCGGCCACCAAACTTGGACCAAAAAACTAAAGGGGGAGGAGTGTCCATATTCACCAAGGATATTCACACCACCAGGCTAGTTGCCCAACACAATGCGTCTGAAATTCTCCAGGTGCAACTAACACTAGGTAAGACTGCAATCCAAATTGTAGCTTGATACAGATCCCCCACCATGCCCCAAGATTATCACTACACCTTTCTAAACATACTGGAAAATATCAAGATACAACCAAACACGCTAATACTGGGTGATTTCAACTACCCTGCCATTAACTGGGAAAACTACTCATGTAACAACACCTTTGCCCAACGGTTCTTGGAATTCATAAATTCCAATGCCCTGGATCAACTAATCAATAGTCCCTCCAGGGGCTCAAATATCCTAGACCTGGTCATTACCAACATGGGAAATCGATGCTCCACACCTATGGTCACCCCCTCGTTGGTCAAATTTGACAATAAGCTAATCACCCCTAACATCCACATCCCACCCCACTCCCCAGTAAGGAAACCTTCATAAAAAACTTCTCCAAAGCCAACTTCATGCTACTCAAGTCAGAAGTGACAAACTTCATGACACCCATGCAGACAGAAACTGAAAGTTTGACTGCTGAATCCTACAATAAGGCATTGTACGAGCACATTCACTCTTGCATGAATCGTGTCATCCCAAATAGAACCAAGATGCTCTCCTCCAAAAAAAGGAAGCCAATCTGTTGGTCCCCTGCCATAAACAAACTTTACAACAAAAGGAAGAAACTGTTGCAGAAAAGAGGAAAATCCCAGGATACAAAAGACTCCCTTACAAGCCTCAGTAAGAAGTTGAGATCCCTCATAAAATCCTCCAAAGCTTGTTACAAAAATAAAATTGCCAATGATTCCAAATACAACCACAAGGCATTCTATAACTATGTCAAGAATCTAAATGGCAATGCTCAGATCTGCTCTGAGCTACAACAGAATGGCATTAAATATACTGATTCCCAAGGATATTGCCAATATCCTGGAAGATCAATTCAGTGCCAACTTCACCCCCCTCTCAACCCCTAAACAACCCATCTCAATACCGGAAGATTGCCAAATTCCGGTAATAACGGCCACACAAGTAAAAAAAACACTCTCCAAAGCTAAGAATACAGCATCTATGGAAACAGATGACATCCCAGGCTGTGTACTACATGAACTACAAAATGAACTGGCACCTCACCTAAGTGTCATGTTTAACCATAGCCTCACTTCAGGCTTCATGCCCACTGAGTGGTGCACAGCTACAGTTATCCCACTCCACAAGGGGGGATCCAACTTGGATCCCATGAACTACCGCCCCATCAGTCTGATGAGCCTGATCTGCAAGGCCATGGAACGTATTATCATGGAACTTATAAACAAAGACATTGGCAACCTTCAAACACTGCACCCCACCCAGTTTGGGCTCTTGAAGGGCCAATCTTGTCTCCTGAACCTGATTGACTCCTTCGAATCAGTCTCCAGAGCTGTGGACGAGGGTAAGGTAGTCCATGCAGCCTATCTGGACCTCGCCAAGGCTTTTGGCACCATCCCCCACTCTAGAATAAGAGATAGACTTACTAAGCTAGGCATTAATCCCTACATCACTAGATGGGTTGCCAACTGGCTTACTGACAGAACCCACACTGTAAAAATAGCTGACTGCAAATCCAGCCCCAGACAAGTGACAAGTGGAGTACCTCAGGTTTCAGTCCTGGGACTGCTCTTGTTTGGCACCTACTTCTCTGAAGTACAGGCCAACAATAAGGGAGTCTGGCTAACAAAGTTCGCAGATTACTGCAAACTGGGAGCCATTACTGAATCCCCAAATTATGTGGATACTCTACAAAAGGGCCTTAATGAAACAGATGCTTGGTGCCAGAGCCATGAGCTCAAGCTCAATGCCAAGAAATGTATAGTTATCCCCTTTGGGAAAAAACATGTACCCATGAATTACCACATAGGTAGCAGTACACTAAACACTGAAAGTGTGATAAGAGACTTAGGGACACAGGTGGACAGTGGTCTCACCTTCAATAACCACATCACCACAACAGTCAGAATATCATTTAATGTGGCACACCTCATCACTAAGGGCTTTTCATCAAGAAAAAAGGAGGTCATTGTCCCACTGTACTCATCCCTCATTAGACCCATTATAGAAAACAATGCCCCATTTGGTATGTACCTCTCAAGACATCTGCAACAACTGGAAAGACTGCAGAAATACCTCACTAAAAGAATCACAGGCCTAAAGCAGATGCCCTATGCTGACCACCTTAAAAAACTCCAGCTATACTCTGTCGCATATTGTCTACTCAGAGGCGATCTCTGCTTAACATACAAGGACATGTCAAACCCAGAGCTGTTAGACATGCTACACTTAAAGAAATCCCAATTCCTCAGAGCCAAACGCTCCAGGGATCTAGATCTTATCATCAGAATAAACAAAACATACTGTAGGGATAGGTTCCTGACCCAGAGACTCCCCAGACTCTGGAATAGACTGCCCATACATGTCAAGGAGAGCACCTCTTTGGCCTTATTCAAAAGGAACCTTGATGATTGGATGGGAGAAAGGAAATTCACCCCGAGGATCACGTCAGTCACCCTTCTAGACAGTGAGATTAGTAGACTAGTGTAGCAGACATACTTGTACCTGTGGAGTATCTACATGCATGTGTCAGGTCAGATTGCAGTTGTGGATGGGGTTTTCTAATGCACAGAAGTGCACATCTATGGTGAAGGACAGCGAATTGTGTAGTATTGGGGGTTGTACTGTAAATGTGCAGACATGCTGCATCTGTCCTGTACCAATGCCACATGTGAGTCTGTTGACAATATGTCTCCCCACAACTACCTTGGTCCCTCTGGTCTGCAAGTGATATGCCAGCCTGAAGCTGGTGAGTATGGAATTGTTCTGTTGTGGTTTTCCAATATCCCAGGCATGTGAAGGGCATGCAATTTACCATGCACACAACTGTCACTCATAGCCCTATTGCTTTATGTGCATGTTCACTTGTGGTGGGATTAACTGCATTGCATCACAGTGGTCACCACAGGGGCCTATCTAAAGAGAATGTAACATTCCTGCTGCATACTCACAACCTGTCAGTGCAAGATTTCTGGACAGAGACCAGCAAAATGGTGGTCAAATAGCCTAAGGTAGGGGCATGTGTGAAACATTACTTTTATACAGTGGATATAAACAGTGTACACACCCATGTTAAGACGCCAGGTGTTTGTGATATATACAAATTGAGACCATAATATGTCAGTCCACACCTTTTCCAACCTTTAATGTGACCCATAACATGAACAATTCACTTGTAAAATCAACCAATCTGTTGGGCACCAAATATGGAGTATACAAATCTTACAAAAAGCTGGATGCATATGTGTGCACACCCTTCAAACAATATTTTATTGCAGCAGCTTGTGATTTACTGAAAGCATTCAGTCTGCTTGGGTACACATCTGCCATCATGTAACGGCACTCTGAGTAACACCAAATAACAATCTGCTGTCCAAGTAGGATATTCATGACATTTGCTCAGTTGCCTGCAACAGCAGCACCATGGCTTGCAGACAGCTAACAAAGCAGCAAAGGGATCCCATATTTGAAAGGTATTACTCAGGACTAGGGTGCAACAATACTACCACAGCATTGCATACACCATGGAACACAGTGAAGATAGTCATTAAAAGGTGAATTGAATATGGGACAACAGTGCTGTTAAAAAGAACCTGACATCCCTCCAAAACCTCAAGACAGGTCCAAACCTGGTCAGGGAGGCTACCAAGAGAAATACAGCAACACTGAGGGAGTTGCAGGAATTTCTTGCAAGTACTGGTGTTGTGTACTACATGTCAGAACAATCTCCAATACTCTGCATAAGTCTGGCCTATGGGGTAGGGTCAGAAGATGGAAGAATTTCCCCACACCAAAAAACATCCAGGGTTGGATACAACTTGCAATACAGCACATCAATTCTCCGTAAGGCAAGTGTGAAAATGTGTTATGGTGTAATGAAACTATAGTTTGACCTCACAGCCACAATACCAAAAGGTACGTGTGGTGCACAAGCAACATCTCTCTTCATCTGAAGACCACCATCCCCATGGTGAAACACACTAGTGGCATTGGCCTGCTGGGGAATGCTGTTCTAAAGATGGAACTGGGCCTGTAGTCATGGTGGTGGGAATTCTGAACAGTTCAAAATAACACTCACATCTGGCCCACATCCATCAGGTGTCTGCAAGAACACTGAGGATGGGGAGAGGTGTCAGCGTTCAACATGACAAAGACCTGAAGCATACATCCAAAGCTACCTATGAATGGCTCCACCTGAATACACTCATGGTTATGGATTGGCCCAGCCAGAATCTAAACCTCGACCCGATACCAAAACCCCAGTGTGACCTAATGAGGGTGGGGCACATGAGCTGCCCTTGAAATCTGACAGAGTTGGGGGACCTTTGCATGGGAATGTGGCTAAATAATGCCAAGTCAAGATGTGCCATGCTGATAGACACCTTCCCAAGAAGAGTGAATGCTATAAGTCACTTACAAGGTGATTCAACAAAGTATCATTTTAAGGGTGTGCACACTTATGCAACCACCATATTGTACATATTTCATTCATTATATTTTACACGTAACACATTTGTTTGTTTATCGATTGAATTGCACAGTTCATATGTCACATGAAAGGTGGGTAATATATTTGAATGCATTATTGCGGTCTCATTTTATATTTTACAAGAACATGGCATGTTAACAGGGTTGTGTACACTTATCATATCCACTGTAAGCTTAGAAGATTGCTGGTGTAACAGGAATTGTGTGACCATACATTTACTGCTGGTTTGTCAGTCTGAAATTCAAATGTATGTCATTAGTTAGTGATGTCACTCATCAGATCATCCCAGTTATGTATCAGACAAACACAGGGGTTATGAGAAACAGAGCAAACATATGAGCTAGACATCTACACATCCTGCAAGGATCTCTACAGTTGTGAGGTATGTTCTGTAGTGCTTGCTATGCAGGTGAACATCAATGATGTGTACATGGGTGCAGTCTGTGCTGGGGAGGGGCCATCACATACTAACACTACTCACATATTCCAGAGTTCTATATTGTTAGTTGCATGTAGTAAAATTGGCTGCAGTGTATGATGTTGAGGGTCATGTGTCATTGAGTAATGTGAGGTCTGTGTAACAGATTTGTGCCACCTCACCTGTCAGTGTGTGTGTGTGTGTGTGTGTGTGTGTGTGTGTGTGTGTGTGTGTGTGTGTGTATACCAGCCAACCTCAAAATACAGGTATTAATGTACATATGTTGTCTTCTCCTCACAGGTGGCGATGGGGTTCAGGGTCCCTCCAGCTTGGAAACTGATGTCATTGTCTCTGCAGACACTGAGAATGATGCTAGGAATAGTGAGGTACAGGTGGGGTTATCAGGGGCTGAATATGTGCCATTGGTTGGCATCCTACTGTTGTCCACACCATCCCTGCACACAGTGACAATACCCACACATACCCCTTCACCAGTGGCCATAGATGATGGACAGTTGGCAGGTGGTGACATGGAATAGGCTAGTGTGGTGACTATGGAATGTGTGAGTGTAGACACTGGCCATAGTCAGACTGCAGGCAAGGTCCCATGCAGGCAGATGGACAGGGGTGCTCACAAGGCTGCTGCTCGTCAAGCCACTGTTGCAAGTGCCACAACAGGTGTCACCAGATGCATATTTTGGACTGTCATGAATGCACAGGCACGTAGTGAATGCCACACCAGACAAATACTCAGGGTGTTGGATGTAAGTCTTCCTGATTTATGTGGTGACATACATGACCTTGTTAAGGCTACACATCAAAATACTGAAGTCATGAATAGATGGTGGGGTGAGACCTTGGCAATCCCCGACCGTGGCATGTTCTAGAGCATGTGTTGGGAGATGGACATCAGCCACATGAATGTAGGTCAGCATCAGCATCATCTGAGAGTCTACAGGGCCATGGAGCTTCACACTCCTGTAGTGGCAGTGACACCAGCACTACTGAAGGGGGATTGCTGTCCACATCACACTGGAGCAAGCCATGGACACATGGTCCCAGCTGGTCCCATCAGGGACACAGATCCAGCAAACAGCAGTCACCATCAGGAATAAGTACTGCATCTGGCCTTGGGCCTGGTGGTGCCAGTGATACCCCTGGCAGGACCAGTTCCCGTGTCTGTGGCCGGAGATGGTGAATTGGACACCCTGCCATGTGCAGTCCACAACTGTCCAACATACCCCTGTGTAGGGCAGCCACATGGCGTGACTGTGTGCATACACACACACACACACACACACACACACACACACACACACACACACACATCTCTATCACAGGCAGGTCACCTTCAGGCACACACAGCACCTCTGCACAGCCCATCTATTGGATACACCTCCAAACACACACACACATGATGTCAGCCATATGGCCCAGCCTAGGCCTCTGGAAAACCCATACTACACCCTGTGCATATGATAATACCCATGCCACATCCCTGTCATCCATAATATCAATGCAGGGACATGCTTATATAGGTTTGATGCACAGGGTGAATATAGCACAGTGTAGCTATGTAATACTGTGTAAGATGCTGTCTGCTTGCATTTGTTATGGATACACATGCAAGTGTATGCACCTTATTAGCCAGGATGCATTATTGCTGTTAGTACCACTGACTGAATATAGTCTGATATGCTGTATTCTGTTTGTGTTCCAGGTGTCTGTGTGTCTGCAGGCTGTGGCCCTGCAGACATTCCCAAGAAGGAGTATGGCAGAGTAGGAATACACCGACCATGTCATATGCAATGTACAGCTTTATATGTACATGTACCAGATGTGTATGCATGCAACAGTGTGTGAGGGACACTGTTGTCAGACAGTGTGACCTTGCATACATATCCATTGTCACAGACAGGTAGCCTTCAGACATGTCACCTCAGTGTTGTATAGTACTACAGGCTCATTCATACAGAACAGGTTACTGCAGTACTGTCAGCAGGTCCATCACAAGTGTAGCCATTAAATTAACTGCAAAAGATTCACCTGTCAACACCTGTTGGTCCTGCCATTTATTTCCCATACATTCATCCCTGATGCAGTTGATGAGGGCATGCATGAAACTGTGTATGACAGGTTTGTGGTATGTATTCCTGAGTTCACTGGGTGGAGCAGGGAGACAAAAAGGGTATAACCTTTGGATACACACAGTTAGGACTGACACATGGGATGTGCATACAGTAACACAAACACAGTTGACACAGGGGATGTGCATACAGTAACACAATCACAGTTGGCAATAAACAGATTAGTAAACCTACATATCCACTTTGATATATTGTAGTACTACATACACATGACATGCCCCACATAGATTATATGCATGGGGCATAACACATTACCTCTTACAACACATAATGTTCTGAATGCCTTCATGGATGGTGAGATAACCCACCAGAAATAGCATGTGGAGTCATGTATTGTTCTTACAAGCCTGGACAAGTGATAGTGTAGCAGACATTGTATCTGCATGATGTTTCAGTCAGGTATGCTACCTGTTGCTAGCATGTGTGTCACTACACACACTCTGGCCAGTTTGGCAGCAATATCTCATACATGGGCATTGTTAAGGGACCCAGACTACAAATAGGTTGCAAATATCTGGATATTCCATAGACATCTGCACAGAGGACTGGTATGGCCTGCACAATGGTTTAACATGCTGCATGTGAGGCAGATGTCGTTAACACACTATATAAAGTAATGCCATTGACAGGTAGTAAACAGGCATGGATGGTACACACATCAAAATGGTATAAGCCAAACAGGATATGATCTTCACCCAAACACACACACAAACACACACACACACATACACTTGTTAGTATTGAGATTAGAACCTCTGCTTATCACTACTATAGGGTTACATAGTTATCAGATGCACCATGGAGCTTACATGACTTCACTTATTCCCAAGGTACTTCTAAGGTGAATGACATCAGTAGGCCTAGTAAAGTAGGGTGATGAGAAGTTTACAGGGTGGTACACAACTCGAAATGGTATAACCCACACAGTATGTGACTCATATATATATACACACACACTTGGCAGTACTGAGATTTGAACCTCTACCTATCTAGTTATTTGTACTATAGTGTCACACAGAGTTACTGCATGAACTACAGAGCTTACTGGACTAACAGCTAGACAAAGGTGCTGATAACTGCACAGTTGAGGCAAACTATTACAGGTGCCAGAAACTTTGCCTTCAGTTTCCCCTTAGATCTTGCTAGTTCTTCCTCTATTGCACTTCAAATAGCCTAATAGCTTTGCACATCAACAGGTTTGTGCATCAATTATTCTAGCACACCTGAGAGCCATCAGCAGTAGTCACTTCTCATGGAATTAGCTCCAGTACGTAGTAGTGATAACCACCCCTCCTGGCATGATTAAAGTGCAGTTCTCTGTGCTTTTGTCCATTAACCTGGTGCATTTTGGCAATCTGAGGCACTGTTGCAACTGCCTCATGTACACAGAGAACCATGTCCTCTAACCTCCCAACACTCAGACTTGTGAGAGATACCCCTATATCACCAAACTGGAAGATATGCACTGTCCAGAGAAGACTGAACTAGCTGGTCAAAAGGAGAAGGGTCAACACCTGCACCACACCACATGGAACACATACACCCCCAGTAAACCCAATTTCACAGCTTTGACATACAAACAAAAAAAAAAAAAACCCACCCATCTACACAGAGGAACTCAATAGACATTTACCCAAACAGCAGAGACCACCAAGACAGACACCCATTCAACCACCAAAACACAGCACAAACCACTGGACACATATCTCATCTACACAGTGTGCCCCTCAACCTAAGTCCCTAAGGCTAACCACCTTGCCCAATACAGTAATCATAGGTGACTCAATAGTGAGGCACACAGATGTCCCACTCACTAGGTTGAATATGGAGAAGGTAAGAGTCAGTTGTCTATCAGGTGCCAGAATCCAACACATAACACACCCAGCCAGGTCACTCCACAACAACTACAAGTATCACTCTGTCAGTCTTCATGTGTGTGTAAATAAACTGAGAAGCACATCCCTGGACTACATAAAAAGAGACATGGCTGGAGTTCTCAGATTATGTGGGCCAGACAGGATTGGCAGTAGCCCTGAACAGTATACTACTGTCACCCAGAATGATACCGCAGTACAAGCAACAAATGAATGACTTTAACAATTGGCTTAAGTGTCTGGTGTCATTCTCAGGAGATCCAGTATCTGTCTGCTTGGGATGACATGATTGTCAGAATGTGATGGCTTACCAGAGATGGCCTGCATCTGTCACCCCTGGGTTTCCAGTTACTGGCTAAGTGTCTTGCCACCCCTATAATGCCTTTTTAGATGATGTTACAAATAAAATTACCACAGTAACAGCTATACATAAATGCAATCTGAGGGTCATGCTGCTCAACACTAGACATCTAAATATTGAGATGCCGTCACTCGAAGCACTCCTCAAAATGGAGAACATTGACATTTGTGCTGTAATGGAGACCTGGTTTACAGCAGCAGATAGCACCCCTGCACTACCACGCTATAACTCATTCCACACCTGTCAGCCCCAAAACATGGACCACAGCTCCAAAGGTGGTGGTGTCTCCATGTTCATGAAGGATATGCACACCTCCAGAATAGAATCCAGCATAATGGATCTGAGATACTTCAGGTACAACTGACATTGGGTAATAGTGCAATCCAGGTCATAGCCTGCTATAGGTCACCATCCATGTCCCTAGACTCTCAATCCACATTCCTCAACACCCTGGAATTTATCAAGGTCCAACCCAACACTCTCATACTGTGAGACTTCAACTACCCCTTCATCAACTGGGAAAGATACTCAAGCACCAATACACTGGCCCAACGCTTCCTGGAATTCATCAGTTCCAATGCCCTGGACCATCTCATTCTGACATTCAGTAGAAGGAGCAACATCCTTGACCTGTGTTGATTACTAACATATGGGACCATTGCTTGACAACAGTAGTCAATTCCTACCTGATCAGATCCAACCATAAAGTAATCATCATGGAAATCTACATCACACCCACACCCTCAGCAAAGGTATCTACCATGAAAAACTTCTCCAAAGCCAACTTTGGACTCCTAAAAACAAAGGTGGCTAACTTCACAGCACCCATGCCAGTGGAAAATACCTGCATGACTGCCGAATCATACACAAATGCACTGTACAAACAGGTACATAAATGCATGGAACCAGCCATACCCAACAGAACCATGATACTCTCCTCCAAACACTATAGGCCAATCTGGTGGTCCCCTGCCATTAATAACCTGTACAACAGAATGAAGAAACTATTGCAGAAAATGGTGGCGTCTCAAGAGCGGCAAAACACCCTTATAAGCCTCAACAACAACTTGAGATTCCCTCATGAAATCATCTAAAGCCAGCTATGATGGCAGAATTGCAGCAGACACTGACAACAGTCACAAAGCCTTAGATAGTTAGATCAGGAACTTCCACAGCAATACCCTGAAGTGTTCATAGGAAGGTACTAGGCTATCGGCCCTGGAGCCTATACAAGCCCAGCCAAAAACATACACTTGGCAGCCAATGCAGCTCGCTTACTGCCTCCCCTCTCAGCCAACAGCTAGGTTCAAACAAAATTCGTGAACTCGATAGTAAAATCAATACTTCATTTAATCACAGTGGTTGAGCGCTTTCACTTGCAAGAGGCAAGCTTCATCAGAACAATAATGATAAAAAATCCACAGTTTAAATACAAAAAAAGGCGCCAAAATTGGCTAATTATAATTAATTACATCGTTAAAAATTATTATACACTAAAAAACATACTAGCATAAAAGTGCAAACCCCTATACAAAAATAATTGTCTGTTAGGGTATAAAAAACGCAACAAAGATATGTTGCTAAAAATCTTAATAAATCAAAACCTAATACTACCAGATCTATAGAAATACATCCTAACAAATGTTATTGGTCCATAATGAGTAGGGGTTTAATAGAAATGTATTCATTTAATCCTGGTACTGTGGTGGCGTCAGTGTGTACCTGCCACCACAGTTCACGATATAAGAGGTGATTCTTGATATTGCCACCTCTAGGGTTGTTTTTAATCATTTCCAGGATCCCAAACTTAAAGTTGTGGTCACTGCCACAATTTAAAATATGTCTGAATAAAGCATTTTTAGTGTCTTTCTTCCTTATGGAATACAAGTGGTAATTCTCTGTCTCAACTGTCTCTCTGTTTTTCCAATATAGAAAAACTGACAGGACATACAGACTGCAATATATACCAACATTGTTGACCTACAATTCCCCTTTGTTATGTATATCCTAGTATGATTTATATTATTCAGACAAATTGAATCCTGTTCAAAAATGTATTGGCATTGATGACAAGTGCCACATTTTGAAGTACTGGTTCCTTTATGGTTAACCAGTGATACATTTCTGTCCAAAATATACTTTAAGTTTTTACCATCCTGAATACAAAGTGAGGTTGAACCCCTACTTTTTCTGCTATATCATTTGTTGAAGTTAATATATACCAATTGTTAAGCACTATATTTCTGATGAACTGACTGCATGGACCATATTCAATAACAAGGGAATTACTATATAATCGGGTATTATTCGTAAAAATGTTATCTACATTCTTCTTATTTGTAATGCCTTTTGTGGAAGAATACCTGTTATCTATATTTTCCACAATGATCGTTGGCACATTCTCTATCCCTAATAAGGGTATATATCTCTGTTCCCGTTGTCCTAATGTATATTTCATGATGTCTTTCAACATTGGCTCATCATATCCTCTCTCTTTGAATAAATCGAATATAAAATTCAATTCATTAACTAAATCATCAAACTCAGAGGTCATTCTTATGGCCCGAATACATTGACCCTTAAAGATGTTTCTTTTCAATTTATAGGGATGGTAGCTGTTAAAATCTAAGTATGAGTTAGAAAATGTCATCTTTCTGTAAATGGTTGATTTGAAGCCTTTAATGTCTTTAGTGATTAGGGTATCCAAATAGGGTACCCCAAAGTTATTATATGTAAAAGTAAATTTCAAAAACTGACTACTCAAATTAAGGTCAACCATGAAATTCTCAAATGTAGTGGTATCATTCCACATTCATATGATCCACCGTTCAGGCCCATTATCTCTGGGAGTAAGGCTAAGACTTTTCCTATAGGTAAATTTATAGACACTACTCTTAAATTTATATACGACAATGTGAGGCATTTAGTGAAGGACTCATGGGAATTTCTGCGTAAGTTCCCTATCAATACAGCTGATGATAATTTAATATTTTGTTCCATTGACGTGATCGATCTATTTAGTAGTATACCTATAGGCGAAGGACTTGAAGCATTTTCGAGAAGCCTTAGGAAGCACACTAGTCTGAGTTGGGATAAAATCACCCTTCTGGTAGATTTAATGAGTATCGTCTTAGAATATAATTTCATATATTATGAGGGAGAAATTTTTAGGCAGATCAGCGGAGTAGCCATGGGTGCAGCATGTGCCCCAATCTTTGCCAACTTAGTTATGTTGGATTGGGAAGACAAATACATCTTAAACAGCACCCATGTGGATAATATAGCCTATTTCTCCCGATTTTTAGACGATATATATATTCTTTGGAAGAATGATACCACTACATTTGAGAATTTCATGGTTGACCTTAATTTGAGTAGTCAGTTTTTGAAATTTACCTTTACATATAATAACATTGGGGTACCTTATTTGGATACCCTAATCACTAAAGACATCAAAGGCTTCAAATCAACCATTTACAGAAAGATGACATTTTCTAACTCATACTTAGACTTTAATAGCTACCATCCCTACAAACTGAAAAGAAACATCTTTAAGGGTCAATGTATTCGGGCCATAAGAATGACCTCTGAGTTTGATGATTTAGTTAATGAATTGAATTTTATATTCGATTTATTCAAGGAGAGAGGATATGATGAGCCAATGTTGAAAGACATCATGAAATATACATTAGGACAACGGGAACAGAGATATACCCTTATTAGGGATAGAGAATGTGCCAACGATCATTGTGGAAAATATAGATAACAGGTATTCTTCCACAAAAGGCATTAAAAATAAGAAGAATGTAGATAACATTTTTACGAATAATACCCGATTATATAGTAATTCCCTTGTTATTGAATATGGTCCATGCAGTCAGTTCATCAGAAATATAGTGCTTAACAATTGGTATATATTAACTTCAACAAATGATATAGCAGAAAAAGTAGGGGTTCAACCTCACTTTGTATTCAGGATGGGTAAAAACTTAAAGTATATTTTGGACAGAAATGTATCACTGGTTAACCATAAAGGAACCAGTACTTCAAAATGTGGCACTTGTCATCAGTGCCAATACATTTTTGAACAGGATTCAATTTGTCTGAATAATATAAATCATACTAGGATATACATAACAAAGGGGAATTGTAGGTCAACAATGTTGGTATATATTGCAGTCTGTATGTCCTGTCAGTTTTTCTATATTGGAAAAACAGAGAGACAGTTGAGACAGAGAATTTATGCCCACTTGTATTCCATAAGGAAGAAAGACACTAAAAATGCTTTATTCAGACATATTTTAAATTGTGGCAGTGACCACAACTTTAAGTTTGGGATCCTGGAAATGATTAAAAACAACCCTAGAGGTGGCAATATCAAGAATCACCTCTTATATCGTGAACTGTGGTGGCAGGTACACACTGACGCCACCACAGTACCAGGATTAAATGAATATATTTCTATTAAACCCCTACTCATTATGGACCAATAACATTTGTTAGGATGTATTTCTATAGATCTGGTAGTATTAGGTTTTGATTTATTAAGATTTTTAGCAACATATCTTTGTTGCGTTTTTTATACCCTAACAGACAATTATTTTTGTATAGGGGTTTGCACTTTTATGCTAGTATGTTTTTTAGTGTATAATAATTTTTAACGATGTAATTAATTATAATTAGCCAATTTTGGCGCCTTTTTTTGTATTTAAACTGTGGATTTTTTATCATTATTGTTCTGATGAAGCTTGCCTCTTGCAAGTGAAAGCGCTCAACCACTGTGATTAAATGAAGTATTGATTTTACTATCGAGTTCACGAATTTTGTTTGAACCTAGCTGTTGGCTGAGAGGGGAGGCAGTAAGCGAGCTGCATTGGCTGCCAAGTGTATGTTTTAAAGCTGTTTTCAAGCTCGTATAGCCCAGCCAAAAAGGTACGCTGGCTTTTGCCACCCAAGAAAATTATTTTCCTGTGCCACTGTCGAGCAGAGCCACAGAGGTGATCCCCGGGGTGAATTTCCTATTTCCCATCCAGTCAGCAAGATTTTTCTTGAAGAGTGCTAATGAGAAGCTTTGTTTGATATAGATAGGTAGTTTATTCCAGAGTATGGGAAGTCTCTGGGACAGGAATCTATCCGTCTGGCATGTTCTGTTTATTGTGGTGACAAGGTTTAGGTCCCTAGAGCGTGCAGCTCGGAGGGATTGGGATTTCTTTAAGTGGAGCATGTCCAACAGCTTTGGGTTTGACATAGCTTTGTAGCTTTGTATGTTAGGCAGAGCTCACCTCTGAGTAGGCGATATGTGACAGAGTAAAGCTGGAATTTTTTGAGATGGTCTGCGTAGGGCATCTGTTTGAGGCAGGTAACCCTCTTTGTGAGGTATGTCTGCGGCCTTTCCAGTTGTTGTAGATGTCTTGTGAGGTACATACCAAAAGGGACGTTGTACTCTATAATGGGTCTAATGAGTGATGAGTAGATGGGAACAATGACCTATTTTTTTCTGGATGAGAAACCTTTTGTGATGAAGTGTGCCATGTAGAAGGATTTCCTGACTACTGTGGCAATGTGATTATCAAAGGAGAGACTACTGTCCACCTGTGTCCCAAGGTCTCTTATCACACTTTCGGTATTAAGTATACTACCGCCTATGTTGTAGTTCATGGGTACAGAGTTTTTACCAAAGGGGATAACAATGCACTTTTTGGCATTGAGCTTGAGGCCATGGCTTTGACACCAGGCATCTGTCTCAGTGAGGCCCTTTTGTAGGATGTCCACATCATTAGGAGTTTCGATTATGGTTCCTAGTTTGCAGTCATCTGCGAACTTCATTAGCCAAAGACCTTCTGTGTTAGCCTTTACCTCAGAGAAGTAGATACTAAACAGGGGAGGACCCAGGACTGAACTCTGTGGTACTCCACTTGTCACTGGTCTGAAGTTGGATTTGGAGTCTGCTACTTTCACTGTGTGGGTTATGTCAGTGAGCCAGTTGGCAACCCATCTTCTGACATAGGGATTAATACCTAGTTTAGTGAGTTTATCTATAATTCCAGAGTGGGGGATGGTGTCGAAAGCCTTGGCAAGATCGAGATAGGCTGTGTGAACCACCTTACCCTTGTCTACGACTTTGGTGACTGCTTCAAATAAGTCTATCAGGTTTAGGAGACATGATCTGCCTTTTACAAACCCAAACTGGGTATGGTCCAGAGTTTGGAGATTACCAATGTCTTTGTTTATAAGTTCCATGATGATACGTTCCATGGCCTTGCAGACCAGGCTCATTAGGCTAATGGGGCGGTAGTTCCTGGGGTCTGTGGTGGCGCCCCCCCCTTGTGGCATGGGATAACCATCACTGTGCATCATTCAGCAGGCACAAAGCCTGTGGTGAGGCTATGATTGAACATGGTACTTAGGTGGGGTGCCAGTTCATTCTGTAGTTCATGCAGAACGCAGCCTGGGATATTGTCTGGTCCCATGGATGCTGTGTTCTTGGTTTTGGAGAGTGTGGTTTTTACCTGTGCAGCCGTGATTACAGGAACTTTGCATTCTTCCGGAATAGAGATGGGCTCTTTAGCAGGTGAGAGGGGGGTAAAGTTAGCACTTAACCTATCTGCCAGGATGTTGGCAATATCAGTTGGGTCTGTATATTTAGTGCCATTGTGCTGTAACTCAGAGCAGATCTGAGTGTTGCCACTAAAATTCTTGACATAGCTATAGAATGCTTTGTGGTTGTCTTTAGAATCATGGTGATTTTGTTTTCGTAACTAACTTTAGAGGATTTTATCAGGGATCGCAGCTTCTTACTGAGGCTGACCAGGGAGCTCCTCCACTCATGGGATTTTACTCTCTTTTGCAACAGTTTCTTCCTTCTGTTGTATAGTTCGTTTATGGCAGGGGACTACCAGATTGGCTTCCTTTTTTTGGAGGATAGTGTCTTGGTTCTGTTTGGGATAACACGATCCATGCACTCATGTAAGTGCTTATAAAGTGCAATTGTGTAGGATTCAGTAGTCGTAACTGTATTGTCCATCTGCATGGGTGTCATAAAGTTCACCACTTCTGTCTTAAGAAGCATGAAGTTGGCTTTGGAGAAATTTTTTACCATGGTTTCCTTAATGAGGGGTAGGGGCAGGATGTGGATATCTAGGGTAATTAGCTTATGGTCGGATCGGACCAATCAGGCATTGACTTCAGGTGTGGAACACCGGTCACTCATATTGGTAATGACTAGATCTAGGATATTGTTGCCCCTGGTGGGGGTGTGGATAAGTTGATCCAGGGCATTGGAGTTTATGAATTCCAGAAAGCGTTGAGCGAAGGAGTTGGTACATGAGTAGTTTTCCCAGTTAATGGTGGGGTAGTTGAAATCGCCCATTATTAGGGTGTTTGGTTGAACCCTAATATTTTCCAGTACATCAAGAAAAGAGGAGTGGGAATCCTGGGGCATGGTAGGTTAACTGTAGCAAGCTACAATTTGGATTGCAGTTTTGCCCAGAGTTAGTTGCACTTGGATAACCTCGGCTGCATTATGCTGAGCAGCTAGCCTGGAGGTGTGTACATCCTTAATGAATATGGACACACCTCCACCTTTGGTGTTCCGGTCCAGGTTACATGGCCGAAAAGTGTGGCATGAGTTATAGCCTGGTAGTGCAGGGGTGATCTCTGGAACCTTGAACCAGGTCTCAGTCACTGCACAGATATTGATGTTCTCCATTTTAACTCATTACATCTGAGTGACGTCTCCAGGCATTTCTGCAGTTACACCCTACTGCTCCTCTAGGCATGAAATATTGCCTGTTCATATTTGCATTAATAATTCCAAAACCATGTTACATACAAGGTATTGGAAAATTTTATCTTGAAGCATACATGATAGCAAACACAATTGTATTTATCTATGATCTCTGTCAATGGGTATTTGTTAAAAATGTAAGGTGATAACTTCAATTTCTAAATGCTGAAGCCACGCCCACTAGGAGTTAAAGGTGCACACTCTAAAGAGCTCTACTGGAGGGAATGAGTGCTTTGAGTGACGGCAATTTGAGATTTAGACTTCTAGCATTGAGTAGCATCACCCGCAGTTTTTGCTTGCCTGTTCCTGTTATGGTGTTGAATTTGTCATTTGAACCTTGCCTAAAAAGGCACTGTAGGGGCAGCAAGAACCTTAGCCAGTATCCAGAATCCCAGGGGTGACAGGTGCAGGCCATCTCTGGCAAAGCATCGTGGTCTGTCGATCATGTCATCCCAGGCAAACAGATACCAGATCCCTTTAGAATGGCACCAGAAGCTTAGCCAATTGTTGAAGTCAGTCATTTTGTCCTTGTTCTGCGGCATCATTCTGGGTGATGGCAGAATGCTACTAAGGGCTAGGGTCATACCTGCCTGGGCTACAAGATCGGAGAGCTCTTCCATTTCTCTTTTCATGTAGTCCAGGGAGGTACGTCTCTGGTCATTCATACCAACATGGGCAATGACAGAGTCATATTTGTATTTGTTGTGGAGTGACCTGAGTGCGTGGGTCATGTGGCGGATCCTGGCACCTGACAGGCAGCTGACAGTAACCTTCTCCTTGTTTAGCCTGGTGAGTGGGACATCAGTGTGCCTGACTATAGAGTCACCTATGACTAGTGTGTTGGGTACATTGTTTTGCCTTATTGGCTGTGGTTGAGTGGCACACTGAGTCTGCAGGCTATGTGTCATTTGGGCTGTGTTGGGGGGTGGAGGTTGCTTGCATTTCTGCTTTGGAGGTCTCTGTTGCTTGAGCAGATTATTATTGAGAGCCTCCGCACATGTTTTTGTGTTTTTATGTGTGGATTTTGGTGGTGTAGATTTAGTGAGACTATGTGATGAGCGTGGTGTGGTGCAAGTGTTTACCTTCTCCTCTTGACTGTCAAGTTCAGTCTTGATTGGAGAAAGCTTTACGTCCAGTTTGGCTAGATAAGTGCATCTCTCACAGGTTGTAGTGTTGGGTGGTAGGAGGCAATTTCTACATTTCCCCAAGATGCCCAGATTCATCAGATAGACAGGTGAGAACACTGGGAGCTGACCCTTGGACATGCCTAAATACAAAACTATTTTCCTCTAGATAAGTGAGGAAAGTGAGTACAAGAGCTGTTTTTCTCTAAGCAAGTGAGGAAAGTAAGTACCAAAACTGTTTTCCTCTACGTAATGAGGAAGGTTGAGTGCTTTAGTAATTAATAGGTTATTTAGTGCTTACAAGTTCTGAGCAAGTACTGATCACGAATAAGCAAATTCAAGTGCTAAAACTATGAATCTGTATCTGGACTAAACTAGTTACAGGAAAGGGGGAAAACAAGTGCAAATGTGGGCTTTTAAATCAGAAAACTGCCCAAATGGCCAATAACTACAATTATTGGGCCAGAACCACTCCTTATGTGGTAGATAGGTTACCTAGTGCTTACCACTCTTACTGATAAGCTAAAAGGCTTCCCTCCAACACAGAAAGTTTGGGGGGGGCTCAGAAGATTACATACAGTCCTAAATACAGCAAATCTGAAACTGGACTACACTAGTTACAGGAAAGGTGTGTATATATATATATATATATATATACATATATATATATATATATATATAGATAGAGATATATATAGATATTATATATATATATATATATATATATATAGATAGATAGATATTATATATATATATAGAAAAATAGCTAAAACAGCAGTAAAAACAATTTAAATGCATTTCAAGATAGCACACTTGAGTATGTAGCAATGTTAGACCAAACAGTCTAAAATATGCAATTAAATTAAAAATGGCTAAAAACAAGTGCAGAAGGAGTCTATTAGGTAGAATGAGGTCAAGAGATGGGACTGGGGGGAGTGTCCCAGATCAAATCTACTGTGGGGGCGGGCAACTGCAAAAGCCTCCAAATTCAAACAACAACACAGGACTAGGGATTGTGGGTATGGGAAAACCAACACCTTCAGCAGAGATCTGAAAAACTATACAGTGAAGCAACAATAACAGTGCACAACTCTGAAGTCAGCTAGCAATGATATAAAATTAGTCAAACAACAATTACCAGTATACAACTCTGAAGACCAGAAAAATATACTCAGCTCTGTATATCTCCAGATAGTTTGAAAAGCACTCTGTCAGGACAGAGGAAAGCTCCAGCAATGATATGCAGACTTTTACTAACAGGGTCTAATTTTATGCAAGTAATCCTTGAGATAGTCAGATAACACACAGGATGTAAAACCAGTTATACCAACTTAAGACACAGAGAAATAGGGGGAGGGGGGAAACACCTTTAGCAGAGATATGAAAAACTATACAGTGAAGCAAAAATAACAGTGCACAACTCTGAAGTCAGCCAGCAATGATATAAAATTAGTCAAACAACAATTACCAGTACACAACTCTGAATTGCCAGAAAAATATACTCAGCTCTGTATATCTCCAGATAGTTTGAAGAGCACTCTGTCAGGACACAGGAAGGCTCCAGCAATGATATGCAGACTTTTACTAAGAGGGTCTCATTTTATGCAAGTAATCCTTGAGATAGTCAGGTAACACACAGGATGTAAAACCAGTTATACCAACTTAAGACACAGAGAAATAGGGGGAGGGGGAAAACACCTTTAGCAGAGATATGAAAAACTATACAGTGAAGCAAAAATAACAGTGCACAACTCTGAAATCAGCCAGCAATGATATAAAATTAGTCAAACAACAATTACCAGTACACAACTCTGAAATGCCAGAAAAATATACTCAGCTCTGTATTTCTCCAGATAGTTTGAAAAGCACTCTGTCAGGACACAGGAAGGCTCCAGCAATGATATGCAGACGTTTACTAAGGGGGTCTAATTTTATGCAAGTAATCCTTGAGATAGTCAGGTAACACACAGGATGTAAAACCAGTTATACCAGCTTAAGTCACAGAGACATAGGGGGCGGACACCTTTAGCAGAGATCTGAAAAACTATACAGTGAAGCAAAAATAACAGTGCATAACTCTGAAGTCAGTCAGCAATGATATAAAATTAGTCAAACAACAATTACCAGTACACAACTCTGAAGTGCCAGAAAAATATACTCAGCTCTGTATATCTCCAGATAGTTTGAAAAGCACTCTGTCAGGACACAGGAAGGGTCCAGCAATGAGTTACTGCACAATGCTACCTCCTATACTGAGCCAACAGATATTGTCAACATTCTTGCCAAAACATTCAATGCCAGCATTACCCCTCTACCCCCCTAAGGGAACAATTAGAATGCCAGAAGAATGCCAGGCACCCCTGATTACTGCAGTCCAGATTAAACCTGCATTGTCCACAGGCAATAATACAGCTTCCATGGGACCTAAATATATCCCTGGCTGTGTTCTATATGAACTACAGAGATACCTGGCACCGCATCTGTGTGTCATGTTCAGTCAGACCCTGGTAATTATCAGCCCATTAGCCTGATGAGTCTGATATGTACAGCTATGCAGCACATCATCAGGGACTTGATCGACAAAGATATAGGTAATCTTCTAACTCTGGACCCCACACAGTCTGGCTTTGTGAAAGGGAGATCATGCCTGCTCAACCTGGTTGACTTCTTTGAGTCAGTCACCAGGGCTGTGTATGATGGTAAGGCACTGCATACAGCCTACATCAATCTGGCCAAGGCTTTTGATACCATTCCTCAGTCAGGAATTATTGATGAACCCACCAAACTAGGCAACAACCCCTATATCAGTAGGGGGGGGGGTTGCAAATTGTCTCACAAATAGAACACACAGTACGAAAGTAGCAAGCTCCAAGTCAGACTGCCAACCAGTCATGAGTGGAGTCCCACAGGGATCACTCCTGGGTACGCTTCTGTTCAGCATCTACTTCTCAGGAGTCCAGGCCAGCAAAAAGGAACTCTGGCTGACCAAGCTCACAGACAACTACAAGCTGGAGCCATCAATAACTCCACAGGTGATGCAGGCATCCTACAGAAAGGGAAGATAGTGCAGTTGTAGAATTCAACGTTCACTTAGATCCTACAGAAAGGCCTCACTGAGACCACTGACTAGTGTGGAAAACATGACCTGAAGCCTAACACCACATAATGCATCATCAGCCCCTTTGGTAAAAACTCATTTCCCACTAAATACCACACTGATGGGAGCCCACTGAACACTGTAGGGATTATAAGACATCTGGGGACACAGGTTGACAGCAACCTCTCCTTCAACCACCACATTACCACTGTGGTCAAAAAATCCTTCTGTGTGGCACATCTCATTATCAAGGGTTTTTCATCCAGGAGGAAAGAGGTCATCGTCTCTGTGTACTCTTCTCTCATTAGACCAGTCATCAAGTATAATGGCCACTTTGGCATGTACCTCACTAGACATCTGCAACAGCTGGAGAGGTCACAGAAGTACCCCACAAAGAGGATCCTAGCAATTAAACACATGTCCTACACAGACAGACTCAAAACACTCCAGCTATTTTCTATTTCATATCACCTACTTAGAGGTGATCTCTGATTGACTTACAAAGCCATGTCTGACCCAGCTCTTTTAGAAATGCTACATCTAAAGACATCTAAAATCTTTCTACACCACACACTGCAGGGACCTCAACCTTATTACCCAAATCAACACAACATGCTGGCGGGACAGGTTCCTCACCCAGAGACTGCACATGCCCTGGAATAACTTCCCATACATGTCAAGCAAAGCACCTAGATGACCCTGTTCCAGACAAATCTTGATGAGTGTATGGGTAATAGAAAGTTCTCCCAAGGGATCACTCCAGTGGCTCTATTTGATAGAGGGACTGGGAACTAACGTTGGGTGGCACAATGGCAGGGCTTGTCTATGGGCTAGGCTTGTAAAGGCTCCAGGGTCATTAGCCTAGTACACACCTATGAACCTATAAGGGGAGTGACATAAGCATGATTGATAAAGCAGGCCAGTGAGTGGGACATTTATCAAAATACAGCTCCTACAAACATACACACTTATACACATCTGAGAGTAGAAGCCCTGCCTGTCAAGTTATTTGTACTATAGTGTTGCACAGTTATCACATGCGCTAAAGAGCTTATTGGGCTGATAACTGGCCAAAGGTGCTGATAAAGGGAATGGCATCAACAGGACTGATAAAATAGGGCAGTGGGTGGGAAAATTATCAAACTACGTCTTCCTACAAACATACACAATTACACACCCACACACACATTTGCCAGATCTGAGGATAGAACCCCTGCCTATTTGGTTGCTTGTACTATAGTGTTGCACAGTTAACACACATGCTACAGAGGTCACTGGGCTGCCAACTGGCCAAAGGTGCTGATAAGGGGAATACCATCAGCAGGAGTGATAAAGCAAAGCAGTGGGTGGGAAACTTATCAAAACACGTCTTACAAACATACACACATGCTTATTTACCAGATCTGAGATTAGAACGATGTCTAGCTAGTAATTTGTTCTAACTAGTGATTTTTACTATTGTGTTACACACTTATCATATGCACTACAGAGCTTACTGGGTTGACATCTGGCCAAAGGTACTGATTATGGGAATGACAGCAAGACTGATAAAGTGAGGCACTGTGAAGTGTTGTGTGTAGGAATGGCCTAAAACTGTTTCACCTACAAACAACGGCTGTGTAAACATTCCAGCAACATGGTGATATACTGGCTGGGGATCTTCTGCTTGTGTGGTATCTTTCTAACCTGAGATGTCATATCGCTATGTGGGCATACCACTCACCTGTACATTTTTTGGCAGGTTGTTCAGGTGTTTGGCTAGAGGTTTCATCCTTTCTTTGTAAACTTGTGTTTTTATGGCAAGTTAGTTACATATAACTGAAGAGTGATATTACAAAATAATGACAGACATTACTGTTTCAGACTACATAACCTTCAGACAATTTCTGCTACTGCAAAACCCTCACCCTACCAACACCGGGTATTCTGCTATATGGTGGAAGAGATGTATATTGCTGATCCTCTCCTCACGGGTGTTGGGGAAGTAAATATGCTCACTGGCATGCGGTAGCATGGCATCCAGGAACTGGTGGAGTACCCTGGATGCAGATACCTGTTTAACCCCCATGATGTCCCCAGTAGGTCTTTGGAAAGTACCTGTGACTAGAATTCTTAAGGCTACATGTACCTTGTTATCCACTGGGATGGGTTGCACTCTGTTGGTTCTAGGTCTGAGTTGATGCTGGAACAGCTCGGTGATTTGCTGAAATATGTCCCTGTCCACCCTGTAGTGCTCTACTATCTCCAGATCATGTAGTCCCTGGTAAGTTACCCTGGGTCTGAACACTCTTCTCCTCCTCCTTGGTCTGTGGCGGTTGTCAGCATTATCCTCCTCTCCACCATCAGCCTCTAGCCCATACTGATGGATCAAAGCAATGGCAGCCTTTAACATTTTTCCAGTTAAAATTCCCCCACATGTGTACACCAATGGTGCAGAGTTGGGTCTATATCAACTTACCGAAAGCTGATAACATCGAACGCTAGTTGATCGACCTCTAAAGGTCAAACAACCAAAATAGCAAAGACACAGAACAGTGATTTTTTCCCCAGGGAAAAAAAATCGCCAGGCCATTGTCAGGAGTTTGCCATTTCCTCTACTGTGGTATGATCTGATATAGACCCACAGAGTTTGTGGGAAAAAACAGACTGTAGGGTGTTTCCATACTTTATACTGTTTTGCTGCAGATGCTGCCTGTATGATTGGCTGACTATGATGCATTCCACCTGCCAGCTATGTTATTTGTACTTGACTGCTTTAATTCTTCTATTTTTCCTGTTTTTTTCTTTTATCCCTTCCCATTTCCTCCCCCTTCATGCCCTGAGATGCGCCATGCAAACCCGGTGCCCTAATGTAAATAGTCCTGCTATTTCTATTTTTGCTTTTTTTTGACCAGGTGCATGCCATGCAAACCTGTTTAGCTTATGTAAACAACAAGAAATGGCCCTCCCCTGGGTGTGAACATGCTCCACAGTTCATGGAATAAGACAATACAGCCTCAAACAAGCTCCCTTGCTTAGCTGTACTTAGCTAAGCTTACCTCTGTGCCATAACGCTCCAGTGTGCTTACAACATGCCTTACACACCCCCTTTTCATGTCTGTTGTTCCTCCTAGTTACACCATCATGCTAGAGCACCTATACGGTTAGGTGCAGTTTGGGACTTAGAAGATTTTTGTGATTCAGTAAATTTCCCTTCATTTGCATACCCCACTGCATTAGTCCATAGCTACTACACTTACACAGAGGATTTCCTCTTGACAACCACTGTTTCCTGGTATTGTTTTCATTCTGTATGTCAAAGACTATAATGGCAAAATGCAGATTTCCCTGAAAATTGAGTTTTCACCTGTTTTTTATATTTTCTGCCCGATCTTGTTTGCATGCTACTGCCCTATGCTTAAATGGCTGAGATCTGCCAAAAAATAAAAATAAATTATATTTTTATAAAAAACAAAACGGCTTTCCATGCAAATAGCCATATATTTGGCCATTGGCATGCCTAAGCAGTATAATATGGTTTACAGTCAAAAGGTTGATGTTGACATGCCTCAAAAACCGCCAATACTTGGTACAAAAACTGACCGCTCCACAGCAGGTAGTCCAAAAAGAATATAATTTATTCCAAGATACACAAAAGTTCAGCTCGACCACAATGGTAAAAAATAGCAGTAATCCCAACAGTGAGGAAGTAAATGCTTTCATCTGTATTCTTATCAGATTTTATCAAACTGTTGATATGCTTCAGTATAGCTCTTTTATACAGTTCTAATTAGTGCCCTATTAACATTTAAAAGCACAGGTCCAATAAAAATAATAGCATCTCTCTACATAAATATACCAACAGAAAACCACAGTTATAAATATAAATATTAATATAAAATGAACAATTGCTAATGTAAGTGTGAGCAGGGACTAATAAATACATAGGTTACATAATTATAAAAATCATTATAATTTTCTAGCTCTCTGTTTTAAAACAGGTCGGAGGGACAAATAATCATTTATACCTGGGGCTTCTGTTGCATTCAAGGTTAACTGCCAATGGAGTTCCCTGGTTTCTATCTCATTCCACCTGTCGCCCCCTCTTATATTCCTTTTAATTATCTCTAAAATGCCAAACTTGAAACAGGTAAAATCAGGGCATAATTGTGAATGTTTGAAAAGGGCATTATTCGTATTCTGCATTTCCATGGTGTATGTGTGTTCATATATTCTTTGTCTAAGGGGTCTTTCTGTTTTCCCCACATAGTTACTATGGCAACTTTGACATAAAGCTATATATATCACCCCTCTTGTTTGACAGTTGCCCCCAGCCAATTTGATTGTAAATGTCCGTTCTCTTAATTTATATTCACTATTTTCCAAAATCAGTGAACATTGATGGTACCTGCCGCATTTAATAGTGGGTCTGGCTGTTCTCAATTGTGTGGGATGTTCTAATAAATATTTCATGTTGTTGCCCACCCTATTAGTAAAAAGTGGACTTTTACCTAACAAGTGAGAGACATCTTCATTGCCTTCTAATATCACCCAATTTTTGGTAAGGATTTTCTGTACTTGCCGTCCAAAGAAACTAAATTCTATCACCATAGAATGAGTGAACCTGTCTGTCTGATTAACTTCAGAAACCTTTGCAACCAGTTCTTGTCCTAATAGTGAAATAAATCTATTGCCCCACCCGGTTAAAACCTCTTCTTTGTATTTCAACATCCATTCCTTGGGGTATCCCCTATTTTCAAACATTTGGGTCAACAGTGTCAACTCACTTGTTAACCCTTCCAAGGTTGAACACATTCTAGCCCCTCTGATCATCTTGCTACGTACCAGATTTCTTTTGATATATAGTGGGTGCTGACTTTCATACCTCAAAAAACTATTACAGTGCGTGGGTTTCCTATAAACCATTGATTCAAAACAATTATTTTTTATGTTCCTAGTCAGCCTTACATCTAAATAGTCTATAGTATTGGCAGTGTAGGTATGTGTGAATTTAAAGTAATCACAAATATTGTTGATAAATATCTCAAATACCAGTGCTTTACCCACATCTTCTCTCCAAAGTATAAACACATCATCCAAATAACAAACATATAGTATCCAATATTATGGGAACTCTGTTTAAAAAATATACTTCTTTTCCCACATACACATTACTAAATTAGCAAAGATGGGGGCACAACTAGACCCCATCGCTACCCCTTTAAGTTGTTTGTAATATTCTTCTTCAAAAACAAAAAAAATGTTTTTCAAAACCTATTCCATCGTTTGCACAATAAAATTAATCATTGTGTTACTTAAATTACTATATACTAATAATGCTTCTTGAAATAACTCCAGTCCCAATTCATGAGGGATGGATCCAAAAAGATCAACCACATCTATAGTGGAAATGTGTACAATGTGTGTAAAACTCTTGTTTTATTTGAGTTAAAAAAATCCCACAAATCTTTTAGCACATAATCAATCTTTTGTAAGGTGTCTTTTAGTAGTCGAGCTATAAAAACACCCAATGGGTAAGTAGAACTCCCTTGAGCTGCTAAAATCAATCTACATGGATGGTGTAAAATGTCTTTGTGTACCTTGGGTGTACCAAAGACTGTTGGATAAATGGGTATTGACTCTGCAAGAAGTTAAACACTTCTTCATTAATAACTTCTTGCATCAAACTATCTTCTAGGTAATCTGTAGTCTCCTATGGGCAACATTAACCTCGTTCCTAGAAGCTACAGAGTATTTCTCTGTGTCTTGTAACATATTTGTAATCTCATTTATGTAATCAGTTGTATCTACCAACACTATTCCCCCTCCCTTGTCTGGGATCATCACTCACACTGTAGTGGACTCTCTAAGTGTGTTTAACAGGACTTTTTCTTCCCTTGTGAGGTTATAAAAATCCTCTTTATAGTCCTGATATTCTTTACAAATTTCCCTTGTACATATATTTTCGAAGTGGGCCACCATCAGATTTAAAGGGGGATTAAACAAACTTTTTTCCCTCAAATTGCTATTTTTGCTGTTATAGTCTTTCCTTGTCTGCTTAAAACATAGTTGCATATTTAATTTCCTTGTATATAATTTCAGTTCTGTTAGCATTTGTGCTAAACCAGGTTTCCTAAATGGAACAAATTTGAATCCTTTTTCAAAAAGGACAAAGTGTGTTTCTGTCACTTGATAACCAGTACAATTAAAACATTTAAAACCATTCCTGGTGTTTATAATTCCAAACTTATCCTCTGAATATAAATTTCTATCTAAATTTCCATCTAAAATCTGGTGTTCTTGTTTATGTTCCAGTATGTTCTCGGACCCCTCTGGGGCCTCCCCCTGGGGGTCTGTTGCCCTCCTAAAAAATTATTATTATTTTGAAGATTCCGGTCCCTATTCTGAATCCTTTTGGATCTCCTCAACTGGGGGAATTCTTGGTCAAAAACCTCATCTGAATCATCGTGATTGTAGTTGTTATTCTGCTCCCCATTCAAATTTCCCATCTCATGACTGACTGAATTAACATTATTACTGTAGTTAGAAAAGTTCCCCATTCTATCCATTTCCAAACTCTCCCCATAATAGCTTTGCAGAGGTACATAAGCTTCTTTTAGCCTATACTCTATTTCGTCCCTTTTCAATTTTTGTTGTTTCCTTAATATATTATCTTTGACCTGTTGTTCGATTTTCTTAAAAATATTATCATACTTAGTCTCAAAATTCACAAAACTTTCATCATTTAAAATATCATCATTTAATTTATTAACGTCTCCCAACAGGGAGTTGATTTTACTGTTATTAACTTTAATTATAAAATGCAGCAGTTCTATACCATGTCTGTCAAACATAATTAGCAACTCATCAAGTTCTGTTTGTCCTACTAACAGTCCGTTAGGGAATTTAGCCTTTCTTAAACCTTTAGGTATTCTTTGTACTTTTATACACATTGTCTGTCTGCAAATTACGTACCTTGCTTATCTTTTGTTCAAACTCCTTAAAGTGTTGCTGTATATCCACTTTTTTCACCTGTCGCCCCTGGTTAGTTAGTAAAAGTTCCTCCTCTATCCAAAGTTCGAATCTCTTTCTCCTGTTGTCTTCCTGTTGTGTGGCATTATTGAAAACTGGCTGCCCGCAAGGAATACTGTTTATTGGTGAAAACACACCATTTGCTTCATGACCTTCTCCATTCGGATCTAAGGAACATGTATTCGTCATGCGCAATGTTGCCTGTGTTGTCGCTAAGGCTGAAGGAACCAGTAGTTTATCCAAAGTATTCTGCAACTGCTGGTATTATAAAGTCATAAGTTTCACCAGTTGCCCTACATTGTCATCCTTATTGGAGTCCCTGGCAGTCACAGGGGTGACCTGATGATTGTTTATAGTACTGGATTCATTAGGAGTGTCCATTGTGAAAAAAAAACATATAGGTTTACACAAATAGAATGTGCTTCCAAAATGGACCAAGGAGCAGACTGTTTGTACCTTGCTCGCAAATAGGACCAACTAAGTAACACTCGAGCAGTAGGATTGGAACAAACACCAAAACTCAAAAACCATCAATCCTTGGTACAAAAACTGGCCACTCCACAGCAGATAGTCCAAAAAGAATATAATTTATTCCAAGATACACAAAAGTTCAGCTTGACCACAATGGTAAAAAATAGCAGTAATCCCAACAGTGATGAAGTAAGCGCTTTCGTCTGTATTCTTATCAGACTTTATCAAACCGTTGATATGCTTCAGATATTGACATGTCTGACAGCCACCTCCTCGACCATGGTAGGAGCAACAGTCAGAATGTCGACGTTCATGTGTACATCCATTCAGAAAGACATACACAGGGCAGGGATTCACAGCATTGCTGATTTAGAAACTATGGTCGACAGAATTTGTCGGCATTGTTGTGTCGACCATACAACCTACTAAATATGTATGAGTGAATGTTATTTGTTGAAAAAATCACCGTTTGCATAAGTGATTTTTGTGCTTTTGATAGTAAACCATATAATACATGCTTTTTTGAGAGCTGTCATGCCTCCATTTTATTTGCAGAAAAGTATTTGGTTAGTAACCAAATAAGTTTCTGCAAATAACACTGTTCTTGCAGAGATACCTGGCTGCTTGGTGAATTGCTAATTCACCTCATTTGCATGGTTTTCAGCAGTAAATTAGGTAATTAGCATTCTGCAGCTGTATCCATGCAGGAACAGTATAGGCACACTTGTGCATGTCAGATCAGCTGTTTGCTGGATTGCTCAATGGCCATATTCCATGCAGGAAGGGCATAGCTGGTCTTAGGCATAGACCAACTAGGCGGCTGCCTAGGGCGCCGCTTTAGTAGTGGCACTGTCCCAGTATTTATTTGGTGCAGGTAGACCAGGATGGGGACATTGGGTGGTGTGGTGGGAGGTGCCGTGGTGCCCTTTTGCCTAGGGCACCAGTTGACCTAAGGCCGCTCCTGAGGAAGGGCTACACTGTTCCTGCACAGAAATATTGGCTTCATGAATCCTGGGGACTGTCCAACATCACGTTCACCTATGTAATTCAATGAAAAAACAGCATATTATATCTGGGAAGAGTCTGACTAAGGGAACAGAAGAATTCTGGAAGGAAAACAAAACTACTGAAAACAAAACTGCATCAAAATACCAGGATCTACTCCACTAGTTTGAACGCAAATGAATACAGTACAAGTAACTAACCACTGATCATGAAAGGCAAGGAACACTTCCAAATGGCAGCCAGTTGCAAAACAACTTTTTTTTTTTTTTTTTTTTTTGTGGGGTAAGAAGAGAAACCTCAATGTTCCCACTTGACATGGGGATACTGCCCTTCCACCTGAACTGTAAATAAATTGAGTCCAACGTCAAACAAACTCAGAGAAATACACTTACAGACAGAGGCTATGTATTCAAGTTTGTCATACTTGAATACACAGACAAACATTCAGCTATGGACAAATGAGTTATGAGCAGTTGAACCCTAAGTACTTAAAAGACAACCCAGGCCCCATAAGAGAGTCATTTTAAAGTTTAAAAAAATAACGTATACTGTGAAAGTCTGTATATGATTCTGATGCATTTTACACCACAAAATGTTTAGATGAGATGAGTAAAAACATATATTTTTTTTTAATTTTAGGTTGGAGTTTCTATTTAAAAAAACTGTTGTACATGTTTACATGGGTCCACTTTTATATCTTGAAATACTTAAATTTCGAATTTCAGTATTTGGAGACCATAATATCAAAAGTGCAGTTTTCCGAAACAGCACTATGTCGAATTGTAGTATCTCGAATGCACGATAGGTGTAGGGTGGTATGTATGTGATTGGGTACTGTCTCTTTAAGGATATTGTGTTATAGCAGTCAATGTTCGTTTATGTACAGAGATTCAGGTAAGTGTTCACTTTTTAAGGGTTTTGGGTATAAATGTGTTTGCTTTTAGTTTTTGTAGGGAGTTTTAGGGGTAGATTGGGGTACGTAGTTGAGATGTTATGTGTGTGAGTGCTGTATATGTAGATTTTAGCACAATTATAGTATGTGTGGGTGTTATTAGTGAGTGCAAATATGACTACAATGGGAGTGTAGGACAGGTAAAAGTGTGTTTGTGTTTTTGTATTTCTTTTTAGTTAGTATGACCTTTGAATTGGTATATAGACATGAGGCGGTGTCGGGGGCACAGCCTCCCAAATGCGGGATGCAGGGGGGCTTGCCCCCCTGCAGGAATGTATGGTGGTGTTTCCGAGTGTAGTTATGTGTTATTTATGTTTTGTTTTGGAGGAGGGTTGGATATTTTTTTTTGTTTTATTTCTTTCGGTTTTGTGATTGTTCATGATTATGTAGTTTTGTGTTTGTGAGCTTTCAATGTTTTAGTCTCGGAATACTGAAATTCGAGATTTCAGTATTTCAAGATTAAAAAGTGGACCCATTTACATGTCTTCTTCTTCTTTCGGCTACTCTCGTTAGGGGTCGCCACAGCATTACAACTGTTTCCATTTCTTCCTGTCCTCTGCATCTTGCTCTGTCACACCAACCACCTGCATGTCCTCTCTCACCACACCCATAAACCTTATCTTAGGCCTTCCTCTTTTCCTGTTACCTGGCAGTTTCATCCGTAGCATCTTTTCCCAATATACTCTGCATCCCTCCTCAGCACATGTCCATACCAACGTAATCTTGCCTCTCTGGCTTTGTCTCCAAACCTTCCAACCTGGGCTGATCCTCTAATATACTTATTCCTAATCCTGTCCATCCTCGTCACACCCAGTGCAAATCTTAACATCTTCAACTCTGCCATGTCAAGCTCTGACTCCTGCCTTTTTGTCAGTGCCACTGTCTCCAACCCATATAACATAGCTGGTCTCACTACCCTCTTGTAGACCTTCCCTTTCACTCTTACTGGTACTCATCTGTCACAAATCACTCCTAGCACTCTTCTCCACCCACCCCATCCTGCCTGTACTCTCTTCTTCACCTCTCTTCCACACTCACCATTACTCTGAACTGTTGATCCCAAGTATTTAAACTCATCCACCTTCGCCACCTCTACTCCCTGCATCCTCACCATTCCTCTGTGCTCCCTCTCATTCACACAAATATATTCTGTCAGTCCTGCTGACCTTCATTCCTCTTCTCTCTAGAGCATACATGTATGCTTAGTTAATATAGTGATAATTCCCTTCAACCTGAATGCAACAAAATTACATTATTACAATGAAAAGACTTAGAAAAGAGATATGCATGATGTGTGTGTTTGTGTGTGTACATGATATGTGTGCACGTGTGTGTGTGTGTTTGTGTGTGTGTGTGTGCATTCACACTCTTGTGTCTATATACTAAATGCAATCAATTTCACATTAAAATACTCTTCCAGAGTTTCATCATTACATTTTGACAGTCTGTGACATCACCTGCCTCTGTAACAGTCTTTCCAAACAACCATTGTTTTTTTAGCAAAGGAGTAAAGCTCATTACATCCCCCTCAGCATATGTGTAGATATCTGTAATAAGATTAAAAGTGATGATTTGCAACAGTTTTTAGTGCAAACTAATCAGCAATTATTAGAATATGAATCTGATTTGATAGAGCGCAAAAAGAATAAATTGCACAGAGATCTGCGCGATTACGACAGCAAGAGGGCGTTCCTATTGACTATTAATTCCAAGACGAATCGGAAGCGTGTGCATTTTGAACGAGCACAGAATAATGGCGGTGGAGAAGGAATAGGACGAACTTCAGGAGAAAGTGGTTTATCGCACACGGAGGACGATTCGGATAGTGAAGAGTTTCCGGCTCTTCCTAATCCTGGGAACAGCAAGGGACTAGATTCGTTTCAAGATAACCGTTCTAGTCAGAAACGAAGTTGGAATGGACAGGGACCACAGAGGGGAGGGTATGGTAACCAGCGTTTTCATAAAAGGGGAAAATGGTATTAACTTTAACCCTGAAAAAGAACATCAATCGAACTGTGAGTATGTGGTTAATTTATCAGGTCTTGAATTAACACAGAGCGATTTAAATGTATTAAATAAGGGGTTAAAGTTTGTTCCCACTGTGATTCCTAGAATTCATGTGTTAAAAGCTGATGTATACAATTTTTCACGTAAATTACATCTTATGGATTTTTTTAAAAATGACAAAAATGGTAGCAGTGAAAAGGGGGAAATGGAACATGTTGATTCAATTATAATGAATACGGATGATGAATTTTATTCTTGTGATTCGGAATTAAATAGTATGGAATGTTGTGAATTAGATACTAGTAAAGTTATAGTGAAAAGTAACTTTATACCTCCACATCGTAATGATAGTATAAAATATTTATATAAATCTTTAATACATAACATAGAGGCTGATTTTTATTATTTTAAACAAAATAAAAGGCAAATAGAATATAATTTAACTAAGGAAGAATGGAATAGTTTGATTAATTTAGGACAAGATTATAATATGGTGTTTAAACCTTCAGATAAGGGTGGGAAATTGGTGATATTAACTGTTGTTCAGTATTTGGACATGTGCTACGCACATTTAACGAATGATGAGGTATATGAAAAAATTGTATTAACTGATTATTTAGAAGCTCAAAGAAATTATGAGTATATAATAGACAAAGGTTATAGGTTGCAATACTTTTCTTATAAGGATGTAAAAGAAAAATTTAATATTAATAGCCCTAGAATGCCATGTTTTTATTGTTTACCCAAATTACACAAAAATGTTTTTCCACCCCCTGGACGTCCTATAGTTTCAGCTACTAATAGTTTTTTACATAATGTTTCACTTTTTCTTCATACACATTTATTATCATATGTATGTAAGTTACCTTCTTATATTAAAGATGTGTTTGGTCTTATTGATTGTATTAAGAATATATTATGGGAGGATAACATGTATTTTGTTGTAATAGATGTAGTAAGTTTGTATACAAGTATAAAACATAAGGATGGATTATTTGCTATTAAGCACTTCATGGGTGATACTTTAGTTACTAAATATATATTGGAATTGTTATACATGTGTTTGAGCAACAATATATTCGAATTTAACGGAGATATTTATAAGCAAAAACAAGGTACAGCAATGGGGGCGGCTTTTGCCCCCAGTTATGCAAATATTTTCATGGGTTTATTTGAGAAGGAGTATATATATACTAACCCATTTTATGAAAAATATGTTTGTAAGTATTTCCGTTATATCGATGATTTACTGTTTATATGTAAAGGAGGTCAAGAAAATGTTAAACAGTTTTTGGAAGAAATACAAAATAATAGAATGAATATAAAATTTGATGGGCTACAAGTTGGTACCATAGTCCATTATTTAGATATTACCCTGAAAGGCTACAATAATGAATTAATACAATATCAAGTGCACAGGAAATTTCAGGGATTTGGGTCAGTACTGTATGGAACAAGTCATCATCCACCACATGTTATACAGGCTATCCCTTACACTGAATTTCATAGGGTGAAGAGATTATGTAGTAACCCCAATATAAAGGAGAAAGAATATCTATTAAGTTATAATAAATTCAAAATAAGAGGATACTATGAGAGTGATTTAAAATATAGCTTGAAAAGGGTTAGAAATGAAAGTAAAAATAATGGTAATAGATATTGTAGCAAAAATAGAGAACATAAAGATATTACATACTTTGTTTCAACTTTTTCTTTATTGTCTGAACATGTTAAGCGACAAGTAATTTTTAGTTGGAATTTACTTAGGAATGAAGTGGATTTTTTAAAAAATAATACAATCAGCTTTTCATATAAAAGAGGTAGAAGTATTCAGGATTTTATAGTACACAGTCATTTTAAGTTACCTAACATGCAGATGTATAAACAAGTAAAATATCAGGGTACAAGAAAATGTGGGAAGTGTACTATCTGTAGATATATAGTACCACAGTTTAAAACTATTAATGGATTTTTTTTTTAAACTAAGGGTGCTTTTAATTGTAAGTCATTACAAGTTATTTATGGTATAGAATGTCCTTGTGGGAAGTTTTATATTGGAGAAACAAAAAGAACTTTGTCTTGTAGGATAAAAGAACATGTTAGGGACATTAAAAATAAAAAAGAAAGTAGTCCTTTAGCTCTACATTTTTATAGATATCATGAGGGTAAACCTGATAATTTAAAAGTTACAGTATTGGATAATGTTTATAATGAATCATATTTTAGTGAACAGCATGTAAAACAAATACTAAGGAAAAAGGAATTATGCCTTATATTGAAATTTAATACATTAAGTCCAAATGGTCTTAACCATCATTGTTCATGGAAAAGTTTATTATAAATTTTGTAAGTTTATTTTTTAAAATGTATATTATGCCTTTTAAAATAAATATGCATTTAGATTTTCTAATGTATGTTTAATTGATGAATTTAATTGATTAATTGATTGGGAGTGTCTTGTTAAATGTATTTAAGGGTAGGTGTAATGAATTGTTGAAGTTTTACTCTGTAAAGGCAAGTTTTGCCGAGGCGCTAGAGAGAATATTCATCTGTATTTTATGTTCGAGACTTGAAGTGGATTAAATATTTATCCAGACCTGCATTGGAGTCATTCTTCTGTGGTATTGCTTTACTGCTTACTTTGGACTTTCTTTTCGTGGTTTACTATATTCTGTCAGTCCTGCTGACCTTCATTCCTCTTCTCTCTAGAGCATACATGTATGCTTAGTTAATATAGTGATAATTCCCTTCAATCTGAATGCAACAAAATTACATTATTACAATGAAAAGACTTAGAAAAGAGATATGCATGATGTGTGTGTTTGTGTGTGTACATGATATGTGTGCACGTGTGTGTGTGTGTTTGTGTGTGCGTGTCTGTGTGCGTGTCTGTGTGTGTGTGTGTGTGTGTGTGTGTGTGCATTCACACTCTTGTGTCTATATACTAAATGCAATCAATTTCACATTAAAATACTCTCCCAGAGTTTCATCATTACATTTTGACAGTCTGTGACATCACCTGCCTCTGTAGCAGTCTTTCCAAACAACCATTGTTTTTTTAGCAAAGGAGTAAAGCTCATTACATCCCCCTCAGCATGCTTTTGTTTTGTGTTTTCTTGTTTTAGTGCATGATAGGTGTCACAGAAAGCATTGGTTGAAAATTCTGATCAGATGCACTGGTAGAATGCATTACATTCAACTTACTGTGAAAACAGACTTGTTCTGCACCTGAGGCCCTCTAGCCTAATGCATTGGTCACAGTGAAGGGATTTACATGCTTAAAAATCAGTTTCCAGGACAAAGAAGAGGTATAAATTTCAGTTTCAAGTAAAATAACATATCCAAGCAGAGGACTAATAAAAGCACAGATAAATCTGAACTGCTTTTAATGCCTATGTTTGGTAATAGTGTGATATGCAGGGAATTATATACCACTTTTTTAACTTAATTATTTATATTTGGTTTCTGAGCCCAGCCAAAGCTTTGTTTACTGTGTTATACACGATTTGTTCTGCAATTGCTGCAGGGTCACAGTATATTTTTGTTTATGAGTCCAAATTATTTCTTTCCTAGTGGGTAGACATATTTTTTTCAGAGCATTCATCAGCCAACAAAATGCAGCATAGTCCATTCTGTGAGAGACTCCAAAACATGCTAAAAACCACAAATGATAATGATGATGATGATGAAAATGCTAATAATAATATAATGTCATTGGCTATGACATAAAATAAATATTATATTCAGAGACTGGTACAAAAGAAAGCAAAGTGCTCTCATGAACACTTGTTACAACTGCGGGAACCAAGTTAGTTAGAAAACCATATAGATAAAATGATGTAAATGTTGAATAATAGCTGTACTATTAATTCTATTGATAAATAATACTTAAGCAAGAAAAATAACTTTGATTGTCTTGAATGTATAGGTATTCGAAATACAATGCTACAACTTTAATAACTGAAGCACCAGAAAGAGTCCATTAAGCAAGCTCATTTTATGTGCTAATCATTAAGGTACTTCCTGGTGCTTATCACTTTTCAACAAACTGTATTGTTCTTCCCATGTTGTGTACAATGTGTTAACGGGCCACATTATAGTTATCAAAAGCATTGTGTTTTACATACCCACAGTGACATATGAATGATAAAAACACTGTTCCTCTACAGGCTATGCAATTTACTTCTGTGGTACTTATCACATTACAAAAGAATATAAATATCCCTTGTGTTACTGGCTGTTTCATGCTGTCACAAATTGGTTGGTGTGATACAACAAGACTAAGTTAAATTATAATCTGAAAATGAAATTCCACGGGGGCATGTCATAGACATTACCCAGGCTTTAATGCAATTGTCTATTTGGAAAGCTGAACAGCACAGTTGTGACTAATAAGGCAGAAATACCAAGATATAAAGAAGCAGATGTGCAGTTACTGTCCCAGCATTGCTAACTACCCATTCATAACATTATTTCTGCCATTAAAGATAATTGCTGCTTTGCGCTAAATAAATGCCATGACCTGCAGATGTGCATTAATTAACTATACTGCTGTGCTTTGTTAGTCACTGTTAGCATCATCTGTCATTAAAGGGATGTAAACAGTTTTTATTTAGCAGATGGTCAAGTTGGGAGGGAGTTCATGGCATATTCTGACAACAATTTACATCATGAGTTCTTTTAAATGTAAATATTATTTTCCAGAACAGTTGTTTTTACTGAAGTTGTTATTTTGCTTTAAATTTCTTACAATTTATTTTAAATACCTTTATTGAATTATCACTTGTGACATAGGCAACTTTATATTTATGTAAAATCAATCAAACTGTATTAAGTTCACGTTTACAAACATTATGCTTCACATATATTGCTATATATCAGACAACCTAAGCAAAGTTACATAAATTATTCAATTCCTGCCTTTTTTAAACAAGAAACATCTGTATTAAATGATCACTTATGACATTGGCAGTCATACATTTATATAAATGATAACAAATCACACCAACACAATCCTAGTTGCAAGTATTTTACATGACAAACCATACTGACACACTTCCAGTTGCAAACATTACATCATTTATAATCTACCCAATCATTTTCAGTTAAACATTACATAGCTCCTGCCTTCTAAAGTTCATTCCTCCCCTGTAGATATTCTTCCCACAATTCCCATTTGTTTTCATATGTAGTTTGCTTCTACCCTTTTTTAAAGATCTCAGTTCCAGTTGTTTTGTCTTTGCTACTATATTCACAACTTCTAGTATAATTGGCTTACATTCTGATTTCCATTTTCTAGTAATTGCTCTTTTTGGCAGCTACCATAATTAGACACAGCAAGGCTTTATCATGTCTAGGCAACTCTGATTCTGTATCATAGCTCAGTAGGAAGCTGGAATTTATCACATTTCTTACAATTAGTTAAAGTTTTGTGTAAGTCATTTATCTACCAATGCAAATCTGCAGACTAAATATCTGCAACATTGGCTGTTCATGAACATTTCATCTAGTGCACATTTTCTTCAACATTTTGAATAAAATCATTCATTATTTGCAGTTGCTAAGATGTTGTGAAAAGATCTGGGATGACTAGCAAAAGCCTTGGTATAGTAAGGCTAAAACTTAGATGTAAAGTCTACAGCCTTGACCTTTCAGTAAACCTCCAAGCAAAACAGACATGAAGCAGATATACATATGGTATAATGGTTGTAGTAATAAAGTACTGCCATCATCATCATCTTCAGTTTTTCCCCATTTTCTACATGGGGTTGGGGTGTTGTGTCAACCATCATCATCTCTCTCTATTTAGTGCCTCCGTCCTATCTTCTTCAGCACTCATTCCTTACTGTCACAGATCTCCTCACACACAATCCGTCCACCTCTTTGCTCGATGCCTGTATTTTATCTTGCTTTCTTCCTGTCTGTCCCAAATCTTCACCATATTTACTTATGCTCTTATGTCCTCATTTCTTCATCTGCTCCACAGTTTGCATCCTAACACCCATCTCAAGCACTTCATGTTCATTATCTCTAGCTTCCTCAACTACCCTGCCTTTCCTGCCCAGGTTTCTGTACCATACAGTATTACTGGTCACATCACTGTTTTCTGCACCATAACTTTCAGCTTCTTTGACATTCATCTGTCATACCCTGATTCTTGCTTTGTCCATTCTCGTTCAGATTTCCCTTCTCCTCAACCATCTCTCCCAGATACTTGAAGCTGTTAACCTGCTCCACTATTTTCCCTTCCATCTCACTTCTTGGCTTCTTCTGATTTCCCCCATTTGCTGCCATTACAGCTGTCTTATCGGTACACAGTTTCATCCCATATGCCTTCAGTTTTGCATTCCATTCCTTTATCCTTTGCTGAAGGTCTTGCTCAAAGTCTGTCTATAATGCTACACTGTCTGCATACAGCAACTTTGTTGATCTGCTCCCTATAACCTGTTTCTTAATGTAGTCCATCACTGGCCCTCTCCAAGAGAAATCTTGATGAGTGGATGGAAAATAGAAAGTTCACCCCAGGGATCACTCCAGTAGCTCTACTTGATAGAGGCACTGGGAACTAACATCAGGTGGGAGAATGTCAGGACATTTCTATGGGCTAGGCTTGTAAAGGCTCCAGGGTCATTAGCCTAGTACACACTTATGAACCTATGAACAAAAGTGGTCTCAGAGTTGATCCAGATGTACACCAATTCCCACTAGGAACCTCTCTGTGAAACTGAACACTGTTCGTACTTGACTCATTGGGTCTTTGTTCATAGCTTGCACTAATTCTGCCAATGTTTTTGGGGCATTGAACCACTGCAGGAATGCCCAAATCAGCTTTCTTTGGACTTTGTCATATGCTTTCTCTGAGTCTAGGAATGATGAGTTGGACTACTTTCTCATTTCTAGCTTCTTCTCCGGTATTTATCTCACTGCAAACATTTGGTCAGTTGTGCTGCATCCTGATATGAATTTGAAATTATCTTACTTTCTACTGCTCTGCATATTCATTTATCAATCACCCTTTCTAGAACTTTTAAGCAATGTAACAGGAGTTTAATTCCTCTGTACTGTCCACAGTTGTGAATGTCTCCTTTCTTCTTGAGTACTAGCACTAGTGTGCTTATTCTCTAATCAACTGTGATGTGCCTTTCTCTCCATACTGCTATGAGTACCCTCAGTAGCCATTTCTCCCCATCCCACCAAACATCTTCATCATATCTGCTGTGACGTCTGAGCCTGCTGCTTTCCCCTGACTTCATTTTCCTTTGTGCTATTCTTACATCTTCTACGGTGGGCTCCTCCTCTTCTTTCATCATAGGCTGTATCTGGGCAGTACAGCTTCTGTGAGGTTTTCTTCACTCAGAAGCTACTGGAAGTACTCCTTCCATTTGCTTTTGATGTCCTGAGACTGGTGAGCAGGTTGTTGCTGGCATCCTTTATGAAGGGCGCCTGAGTATCTTTTATATCTTTCTGTGTTTGCCTTGCAACCTTATATAGTTTATTTTTGCCATCTACTGAGTAACTTTCCTGTAGCTGATAAAGTGTCTCTGATGCCTTGTTCTTTGCTATTGCAACTCCTTTCTTAGCCTCTTTGTTAACCAACCAGCATCCTTTCTAGTCTGGTCCATCTTTTCTGTCTCCCTCTTTTCCCTGCACTCCTTATTTCTTTTGATGACTTTCTGGAGTTCTGCATTCCATCACCATCTTTCCTTATGTACCTTATTTCCTTACCTGACTCGGACAAATATCTGTTCTGTAGTCCTCACACATGCTGTTTTGAGACACAGCCATTCTTCTTCAATTCCCATGTATGTCATCTTTTTCTCAAGGAGCTAGATTCATGAGTAATTCCTTGAACTGTTGTGCTTTCTGTCTGGTCCTTCCAGGTCTTCATCTTGGTGTCTGTTGACCATAAGGGCTTCTCTGACCATTACTTGCAATTGATTGTGGCAACCAGTGGTTTAGGCTGTGTGCTGACTGTTTCACTGCAAATGACTTTGCAATTGCTGATTCTATCCCAGTGCCTTTTCCTTACTGAGTTGCATGTTGGCCACTCTTGTATGAGATCTTGTGACTGTCTCTTTTTCTGAACCATGTGTTGGCTATTATCAAGCCATTTGCCAGACAGACACCTAGAATGGTTTCTCATTCTTTATTCCTGTTACCTCACCCATGTGGACACAGGCAGTCATCATATCCTGTTCTGTCTGTTCAGATATGTGCATTCAGGTCACCCATTATCAACACCAATTCATGCTGTCCTGCTTCATCTAGTAGGTCCTGCAACTGCTGTATAAATACACTTTTTTCTTCACTATCACAATCCTGCTGTAAGGCATAAGGTGAGATTATGAATACTACCTTAACATTAGGCTAAACTCTGATTACCACAAGTCATTCACTAATTCTGATGACATTTCTCACTGCCTTTTGAAGCCTCTCCCTCTCCATAAATCCTACAGCATTTCTAGCCTGTCCTCCTCCTAAGTAGTAGACTCAGAATCCCAAGCCAAGTGGCTTTTCTGCAGTGCTCTTCTACCTTGTCACCTTCACTAGATATAAGTGAGGTGTCTAATATGCTTTGGGAATAAGGTCACAAAACTAACTAGTTAACATGCACAGGAGATGTTTTGATAGTCTTTGTAGGGATTACAGCAGTTCAATGTAAACCTCTCAACTTCTTTTCTCAAGAAACCCAAACAAAGACAGAAATAAGGGGGGTGGGGGGGCAAAGGTCCAAAATCATGGAAATGTTTGCATACTACTTTTTTCATTTAAAAGTGATGACATAGCAAGATGATTTGTATCAACATGCATTTTCTGAACAAAAATAACAATGAAAGTCTGATATTTGCATTATAATCTGACTATAATCCTTAGTGATTTACCACAAAATGATGTTTTATGAGGGTCATGGTAGAAATGTGAGGCAAAATCAGGGGCATTCTGCAAAATCAAAGAAAGCTGAGAGGCATAGCTCAATTCCCCCAAAATGTAATTTTTACTCCATGCGGATGTTTGTTTTAGCCTGAACAGGGTTTGATGTTCTTTAGTAGGACATTGCTACATTCATTTTGTGTAAGATGGAATTTCTGTCCCAGGTGAATGTCTTTTCTGGGCAAATTTAAAAAAAGCATTTCTGATTTTCCCACACCCTGTAAATACAATTTAGTTAACTGAGTGCAACTTTTGTGACATTTTGCACATGTACTCCAAAGTGGAGTTATTGACTGAAAATGATGTCTATGTACCTCTGTTCTCTAACTCTATGTAGTGTTGTACTTTAAGGATCAGTGACATTTAATATGTGGCTGTATTTCAATTTTGGATGTGTGCCAAATAGTGTTATAATTTTTTTTTCTGTTTAATACCAGATGCATGTCAGTGAGTCATTTCTAAAGTGAATTAAAGTCTAGTTGTAGCTTTTCCTGTAACTTGTGAGGTGTTTTATCTGAGTGCAATATGCTGCAGCCATCTATGCAAAGGTACAGTTCTGGGTTGATAAGTTACATGGTAGATTGTTAATGAATGTGAAGAAGAGAAAGGGTCCAAAGATGGAGTCTTGTGATACTCCAGCTGATAAGGTAACAGTTTTGGATGTGTTAGGTCCATGGGTGACAGTAAAATTTCTATTGTTTAGATATGCAGTGAACCGCTGTATGGCACTTTCACCTGCACTAAAATTAGCAAAAGCTTTAAGTAGAAGTGTGTGGTTTACTGACCCAGAAGCACATATGAGATCAATAAATGGAGCTCTTGTTAGTTGTTCCTTTTCTATAGCCTCAAAGATAAAGTTAGTTACAGTCACGTCAGTTGCCCTGCTAGACAGGGGTCAGGGAAGTAAATATTGTGGGACGAAATATCCAGGGAATTGTTATGTCTAGGCTTGTATTGGCCCTAGGGCCTATAGCCTAGTACCAAACTATGAACCTATCAATAATTTTGTTTGTATACTATACTTGTTGGAAAACTCTGGTGTCTGTTTGAAACAAGGTCACATGTTGTGATATACTCTATTAGTTGATTATACAGCAAATTTTTAATGACTTTAGTAGACATAATATTGAGAATTGTCTGCAGTAAGAGGGGACTGGCATTGTAGTTGTGTGTTTTTAGGGGTAAGGGGTTGTACCCATGGCAAGTGTAAGACTGATAATGTATTGCAATGATTTACAAATAAACCTTGCTGCCATTTGAAGAAACTTCAGATGCTGTGCTGATTGTTTTACTGACTTATTTATGTCCAAACTTTCAAGTACTTTTAACATCTGTTGAGAGAAAACTGCTTTAAAGTAGAATGGTGTGACTTCACATTTTTTTTTTTTTATTATTTATTTAACATTTGTTTACCTGGAAAGTCCAAATGGAACAGAGCCCATTTTCAGCAGAATGCCAGGAAGAAATGCTCCACATGCATATCTTTGGAATGTGGCAGGAAACTGGAGCACTTAGAGGAAACCCATGCAAATGCAGGGATTTCATGCTGACTCTACAAAGAATGCACCCCAGGCAAGAATTGAACTGGAGAACCTCTTACTGTGAGGCGATAACGCTAATGACTTTACCACTAAACCACCAATGGAAAACATAGTGTCATAGTGTTGTTTAGACATTATTTTCATTATGAGGAGTAAGAGCATTACGTGTATATAAGGGTCTTTATGTTATTAAGTTAGACTAGGTTAAGATTGGTCTGGGCATTTGAGAAGGGTTGTAGGCTATTTGTCATTCCTTTCAGCATTGTCCAGAAAAGTTTGGAGAAGAGCCTTTGAATTAGAACTTGTTGTTTCTGAGATAGGATGCTTTTGCTGAGTTAGTGGTAATTAGGTTTGTTATCTGAGGTTGTAGTATGTTAGTTTATTACTTTATTGGATTTGTTTGCCTTTCAAAGTTTGTAGGCGTCATCACATTGCTTTAAAAGCTTCTTGATGTCTAGAGTTGTCCATGGGAATGCTGTACTTTGAATTTTAATTTTCTTTTCAGGGAACAGCTAGTTTTGCATGTCTTGCACAATATTTAGATGTTGATTGATGGCTGTTATTGGATCGTTATTATTAAGAATTATGTCCCAGTTACTTGTTTTAAGCTCAGTGCTTAGAGTCTGCTATGACTAAATGAGGAAGGAAATTGCAAAAATTACATGAGGTATGGATTTGTTGACTTTAATGATATATAATGGGGTTGTAGTCAATGTGTGAGTTATTGAGTATTATACAATGGCCCCCCATTAATATTCCAAAATGTACACTCTGATTGGTCAGCATGCATGTTGTAAATCAGACTTATACTAATGGAAAAAGGTCCGGTCGCCTTGAATTCCATTAGTATAAGTCTTTTTTTACACACTGTCTTGCTATGTTAAATGGGTTTAACATAGCAAGACACTTTGTAAAAAGCAATGGAGAAAGCAAAATCTCCGTTGCATTTTTTAAAGCTGTCTCGCTATGTTAAACTCCTTTAACATAGCGAGACAGTTTGTAAAAATCAACGTAGATCTTGCTTTCTCCATTGCTTCCACCCACAGCTCTGATGTACTGCGTAAGCATACGCATGCGCAGTACATCAGAACTGCTGTAGAATACCAGACAGCTGTGGAAGGGCAGCAAGGAGGCATTATACAATGCCATTATTTAAGAAAAGCAATTATTTTTTTTCTTAAATAATGTCATTGTATAATAGCAATAACCCACTTCTGGGTGTGGGTAATGCTGGATTTACCCACACCCAGACGTGGGTTATTTTTATATTGTGCTTAGCATGAAGGACAGAGTTTGTATGGTGGTTGCAGTGGATTCCGTTACTAATTGAATAAGGTCATGTTTAGATAGGATGGCTATCGCAGAACGTAAACAGTTGCCTATCCTGTTGTACTCCAGTCTCTACCATAAAAAAGGTCATTACGATTAAAGATTTAAAAACACATGCAAACTACCAGCATGAAAGTAATAGACAGGTGCAAGATACTGTAATTACCCTCTATTTTGACTCCTTTGGTGGCAGACACTGTATTTCAACTGCCAGGCACTGGACATGCATCTGAATTGCATACTGTGCCACAGCTAGATAACAGTCTCCAGACACCAGCAACTGGTGCAGCAATCCTTCCACTGACTACTTTTACTTTATTAATGCAAGATCATTTCTGATGAACACCCAGATCTGCAGTGCCAACCACTATTTTGTAATTTTCCCAATGGATTGCTTTTCTTGAAGCTCTTCTTCTAGTGTCCAGTCTCAGGAAATCTGGCCTGAAGTCAGGTCCACTGGTGTACAAGGTACTAACAAGCACAATTTAATCTGCCATGAACCTTGAATACAAATGGTTTGCAATGGAATTCCTAGAAGCTTTGTAGAGAACTGTTTCCACCTGAGCCACATGGTTCCCTAATCCTAGGGGGGGGCTTTCTGTTGGAAAAAGGAAGAGGAACCCCACTCCACTACCCTCGCCATAGTTGAGTATGGATGAAGCGATATTTTCTGAACTTTGTTCAGATCCAGCTCTCTGGGGGTGCGAGTTCAACATGAACATGTAGGACACACACACACACACACACACACACACACACACACACACACACACACACACACACACACACACAGACACACGCACACACACACACACAGTTCTCAGTGATGGCTTTCAACTTGCCACTATACTAGACTGGAAAAGAACCCACCAGCTCCTGTACCCCTCATGTTCAGTAGATTAATAATAATAATAAATGGTAATATGCTATGTGGTTTTGCCAGTTAGAGGTATATACCAGCAACTTGACAGCCTACATACAGTATATAGTAATGCTCTCACCTCATACAATCAATAATATATAAAAAACACTAGCCATAATGTATTACAAGTTAATAAATAAGAAAAAAACTTTGCTTAGAAAATAAATTAGACAATTCAGCTCAAAATATACTGGCTTATTATTTTTCCCATAGGAAAGTTTGGTAATTAACTCAGTTTTCTCATGTATGAAAAAAAAGGAAAGACCAGCTAGAAGAAAATACAGAATGTCACATATTGCTACTAACTGCTTGCACCTGACTTCTTTTACAGTTTTGGGCTTAGCATTTCTTGCCTGGTAACTCTTTTGTGACTTCCTCATTACATGCAAACAACTTTCTGAAGTCAAAAGCAACTCCACATTTTATTACATAATTTGCTGCATTTTACAGTGGAATAAAATTACATTTTACATCTGTGTTATATATCACAACAATGCAATTTTCATGCTACTGTTCAGCTTACAATGGCAGTTTCACATTGCAGCTTCTTTTACATCTTTCACAATTCTTAAATATAGCCTACACATGTTAGTGTCAGAACTAGGAAAAGAAAAAAATAAAGCAAGTACAAGCATCATATTTTAAATCAGTTTTTCTCACATGGCATTATAACCCCCCATTAGATCATCAAGCAACTTTTCTGGAGCGTTTCTGAAGAAATAAAGCTTGAACCAAGGGTGCACTCTTGTGGTACATTACCCAGTTCCTTTTCTAAAAAGGCTTTTTAAGTTGACATCCTTGATAACAGAGTTAAGCTCTGCCTGAATAATCCACCTTGGTAAGCTCTATCTGAATCTTAACCAGCACCTATTCTATGCCCCATATAACATACGGTTACATTATCTAACTTACACCTGTTGGTTTTAATAGTCAACCTTGTCCTTTTTAGGTCTTTCCAACATTTCTCTTACATCTTGAACATGTTCTATCCAGGAATAGTCATAGACTGCAATATTATCCTGTTAAACAAGGGAATAATCACTCCTACTAGGATGTGATCTACAAACCTCTGAAAAGTTGTTGGGGAATTTTTCATTCTTAAGATTGCTTTAGTAAATTCCTATAATCCAAAAGTGATATGGAAAGCTCAATGGTCTGTATCTGCAGGTATCAAGGCATCTGTTAGCAACCATTGGTCAAGTCAGTAGTGGTTAGATACTTAGTCCAACCCAGCTGCTCTAAGACTTCCATTTTCCTGGCCATGGGTAATTATCAGACTCTGTCTGACCACTGAATTTTCTGATGTTTATAGAGAATCTGCTGTTGCCATTCTTCTCTGGTTCATAGGTTCATAGGTGTTTACTAGGCTACCAACTACAAGGGCCTTTTTAAGCCTAGTCATGCATTCCAAATCTCTGACAAGTTCTGATACCCTTGATAACTGTAAGCAGGGGCTTGGGAGATGAAACATTTACAAGCTAGTGCCTCTGAGATGAACCATTTACAGGTTTCCTGTGTCCATTAGAGACATAGGTGTCAAACCAGGGACGAATTTCCTATTCCCCACATAACTGTCCAGGTTGCAGTTGAATTGAGTTAGGGAGGAACTCTGTTTCACATGGATGGGGAAAGACTCTGAACAGATAAGCATGTCTGACTTCTATGCATAGGAAATGAATCAGGACCTTTAACTGAGTGATTCTGAACAAAAGTCAGGTAGATAAACTAACTTTCATATTCTGAGGGACAGGTAAAGGCCTTGATAAGATTTGAACTCATGATCCCTAGTTTATGAGGCCAGTGCTCTAACCCCTGACCTACAAGGCCAACACTTTGAATGTTAGCACCACTGTTTAGGCCCATGAACTTTCAAACACCTGGGCTACCATCAGTTCCAGAATGCTCTGCAGTTCCTTTCTCAGTGTTGCCTAACTGTTTCTGATACCCTGTCAGGGAATTTTTATGGAAAACTGTGGTCCTGTATCCACATGGTGCTCCATCATTAGGGTCTTATTTACAACTAAACTTATCCCCGAATTTCTGTCCTACTGCTTGGATTTACATAACATGGATAGGCAAGAACTAATGTGACAAGGTTAACAGATCCACTATGGAGTCAGATCAAGTCTCACCACCAGACCTCCATCCAGTTCTTCCTACAACTTATTGCAGATGATGAGTACCATGCCCTATCAGTCACGGTAGGGCTGCATCATGTTAACATCATAGAGTCTGTGTCTCTACCTCTTGCAGGGCATCTCTACCATATAGTTACCATAACTTAACCTTTTTCATAATGATGAAAGGATGCCCCCAGCCTGCCTACAGCTTGTTCTATCTAACAGAAATAAGTGACAACACCTGCTACCCGGCAGAATAGTCTCTGGTTCTGGATATCCTGTCATAAATTACATCTCATTGCTGTTATGCCAGTGCCAAGCACTTCTGGGTCATTTCCATGAATTTCATACACTTTAGGCATCAAGTATGATATACTCTACAATATACTCCTTGGTGGAGTCACAGTCATCCTCTTACTCATTACAAATTAAATCCAGGAGTCATAATTGCCTTGTACCCACACAGCAGCAGTTAGAAAGGTGAAAAACACGTGGAATGTGGAATTGTAATCAACCCATTAGATCATCAAGCAACTTTTCTGGGGCATTTCTGAAGAAATAAAGCTTGAAACAAGGGTGCACTCTTATAGGTTCATAGGTTCATAGGTTCATACTAGGCTATCTGCCCAAGGGCATTTATAAGCCTAGCCCATAGTTATGTGGCTTTCGCCACCCCTTTAGTTTGAATAAAAACTATGCCTATCATTTTTCTGTGCCTCTGTCAAGCAGTGACACTGAAGTAATCCCTGGGGTATATCTGCGATCTCCCATCCATTGGTCAAGATTCCTCTTGAACAAGGCCAGCGAGGTGCTCTGCCTCACATGTACCGGGATTTTGTTCCACAGCATAGGGAGTCTCTGGGTGATGAATCTGTCCCTCCAGCACGTTCTATTTATAACCGTGTCAAGGTTTAAGTCTCCCGCCCTTGTGGTTCTGAGGGATCTAGATTCCCAGTTTCTTGTCTAAAAACGCTTTTTAAGTTGACATCCTTGATAACAGAGTTAAGTTCTGCCTGCATAATCCACCTTGGTAGGCTCTATGTGAATCTTACCACCCCTTATTCTATGACCCAGATAGCATACATTTACCTTATCTAACTTACACCTGTTGGTTTTAATACTCAACCTTTTCCTTTTTAGGTCTTTCCAACATCTCTTTTACATCTTGAACATGTTCTAGCCAGGAACAATCATGGACTGCAATATTATCCTTATAAACAACAGAATAGTGTCTCCTACTAGGATGTGATCTACAAACCTCTGAAAAGTTGTTGGGGGATTTTTCATTCTTAAGATTGCTTTAGTAAACTCCTATAATCCAAATGAGGTATGAAAAGCTGAACTGTCTCTGTCTGCAGATATCAAGGCATCTGTTAGCAACCATTGGTCAAGTCAGTAGTTCATAGGTTCATAGGTTCATAGGTTCATACTAGGCTATCTGCCCGAGGGCATTTACAAGCCTAGTCCATCGTTTTGTGGCTTACGCCACCCCTTTAGTATGGGGAACTATACCCATTATTTTGCTGTGCCTCTGTCAAGCAGTGACACTGAGGTAATCCCTGGGGTATATCTGCAATCTCCCATCCATTGGTCAAGATTTCTCTTGAACAAGGCCAGCGAGGTGCTCTGCCTCACATATACCGGGATTTTGTTCCACAGCATAGGGAGTCTTTGGGTGATGAATCTATCCCTCCAGCACGTCCTATTAATAGCCGTGTCGAGGTTTAAATCTCCGCCCTTGTGGCTCTGATGGATCTAGATTTTTGAGGTGAAGCATATTCATCAAATCTGGGTTTGACATGGCCTTGTCTGTTAGGCAAAGGTCACCTCTGAGCAAGCGGTAAGCGACTGAATAGAGCTGGAGTTCTTTCAGTCGGGCAGCATAGGACAGATTTTTGAGACCCTTTATCCTTTTGGTGAGGAACTTTTGTGGCCTCTCCAGCTGCTGCAAGTGTCGGGTCAGATACATTCCGAATGGGGCATTGTACTCAATCATTGGTCTGATGAGTGATGAGTAAAGGGAGACTATGACCTCCCTTGATTTAGATGAGAATCCCCTCATGATAAGGTGGGCAATGTAGAAGGTCTTCCTAACTACTTTAGCTACATGGGTGTCGAATGACAGACTACTATCAACGTGGTCCCCCAGGTCCCTGATAACTTCTTCTGTGCTCAGTGGATTGCCACCTATTTGGTATCTAGGGGTAACCTTGTTTTTCCCGAAGGGTATGAGTATGCATTTTTTGGCATTTAACTTTAGGCCATGGCTCTGGCACCAGTTATCCGTTTCTGTGAGACCCTTCTGAAGGATATCTGTGTCAGATGTGTTTTCTACTATGGCGCCCAGTTTGCAGTCATCTGCAAACTTTGTCAGCCATAACCCTCCTGTGTTTGCTTGTACTTCGGAAAAGTAGATGCCAAACAAGAGTGGGCCCAGGACTGAGCCCTGTGGGACACCACTTGTGACAGGCTTTGAGTCTGACATGGCGCCAGCAACTCTGACCCTGTGGGTTCTGTCACTCAGCCAGTTTGCAACCCATCTTGTGATGTATGGGTTAACATTTAAGCTGATGCGTTTTTCAATGATACCTGAGTGGGGTATTGTATTGAAGGCCTTCGCCAGATCAAGGTAGGCTGTATGGACTGCCTTTCCCTCATCAATGGCTTTGGTGACTGTTTCGAAAAAGTCAACCAAGTTTAAAAGGCATGATCTGCCTTTGACAAAGCCAAACTGGGTTGGATCCAAAGTCTGCAAATTCCCTATGTCTTTATTTATGAGGTCCATTATGATCCTCTCCATGGCTTTGCAGATAAGGCTTGTCAAGCTAATGGGCCGGTAATTTCCAGGGTCGGTGGAGGCACCGCCTTTGTGAAGTGGGACCACAGTTGCAGTCGCCACTCCTGGAGTGCGTATCCAGAGGTAAGACTTTGATTAAACAGCTGTCCCAGCTGTGGGTTTAATTCATCATTGAGTTCGTGGAGCACACAGCTGGGGACACCATCAGGTCCCATGGATGCTGTGTTTTTTGCTTTGGAGAGCAGTTCTCACTTGGGCGTTGGAGATGTTTGGGGGCTGCAATCGTTTGGTATAGATATCTCTCCTTTTGGGGAGGGGAGTTTGCACTGAACCTGTCAGCCAGTATGTTGGCAATGTCTGTAGGATCAGTAATCTTCACATAATTTTGAACTAGTTCTGAGCATATCTGGGAGTTTCCTCCCAGGTTTCTAACATAGCTAAAGAAGGCCTTATGATTGTCTTTTGAGTCTTTAGCTATTTTTCTCTCAAAATTTGCTTTGGATGATTTTATGAGAGCTCTTAGTTTTTTACTTATAGTGATCAAGGGTGTCTTACCTTTTAAGGATTTTGCTCTATCTTGTAGTAGCTTCCTCCTTTCGTTGTAGAGTTTGTTTATGGCTGGGGTCCACCAGACTGGACGCTTGCCTTTGGTACAAAGAGTCTTTGTTTTGCTTGGGATTGCCTTATCCATGCAGTCCTGCAGGTGCTGGTAGAAGGCATTTGTAAGTGATTCAGCGGCTTGAGTACTGTTTTCCGTCGGCTCGGCGGCCTTAAAGGAGACCACACTAGTCTTTAGAAGTGTGAAGTCGGCTTTCGAGAAGTTCTTTACTGTGGTCTTTTTTATTTCAGGTGGGGGTGGGATGAGGACCTCCAGCGAGATTAGTTTGTGATCTGATCTCACCAGTGAGGGGTATACTTCCGGTGTTGAACATTGTGCTCCCATGTTCGTGATGATGAGATCAAGTATGTTATCTCCTCTTGTGGGGATGGTGACTAGTTGTTCCATGGCATTTGAGTTTATGAATTCCAGGAACTTTTGGGCTAGGGTGTTTGGGCTTGAGTAGTGCTCCCAGTCTATATTAGGGTAATTGAAGTCACCTAGTATGATGGTGTTTGGTGATACATTTATCCCCTCTAGTGTTTTCAGGAAGGCCATGTGAGGTTCCTGAGTTTGTGAGGGTGGCCTGTAGCATGCTACAATTTGCAGAGCAGTCTTGCCTATGGTTAATTGCACCTGGATGGTCTCCGATGCATCGTGCGTTGCCACCAGTCTTGAGGTGTGGGTGTCCTTGATGAATATGGATACCCCCCCCTCCTTTCTTGGTATTGTCTGGATTTTGGGGCCGGAATGCATGATATGAGGTAAAACCTGATAGTGCTGGGGTGCTCTCAGGAGCCTTGAACCAGGTTTCTGTCACAGCACAGACATCGATGTTCTCCATACTGAGAAGGGCCTCGAGTGCGTGCATTTTGAGATTTAGACTTCTGGCATTGAGCAGCATTACCCTTAGTTTTTCCTTTTTGTGTTCTAGGGTGGTAGGTTTAGAATTTGAGCTTTGCCTAAAAAGGCACTATGGGGTGGCAAGAGCCTTTGCCAATATCCGAATCCCAGGGGTGACAGGTGCAAGCCGTCCTTGTGAAGCAGCGTGGCTTGTCCAGCATGTCATCCCAGGCAGACAGACACTGGATCCCCTTTGAATGACACCAGTGTTTAAGCCAATTGTTAAAGCTGATCATCTTATCTCTGTATTGTTCATAGGTTCATAGGTTCATAGGTTCATACTAGGCTATCTGCCCAAGGGCATTTATAAGCCTAGCCCATAGTTATGTGGCTTTCGCCACCCCTTTAGTTTGAATAAAAACTATGCCTATCATTTTGCTGTGCCTCTGTCAAGCAGTGACACTGAAGTAATCCCTGGGGTATATCTGCAATCTCCCATCCATTGGTCAAGATTCCTCTTGAACAAGGCCAGAGAGGTGCTCTGCCTCACATGTACCGGGATTTTGTTCCACAGCATAGGGAGTCTCTGGGTGATGAATCTGTCCCTCCAGCACGTTCTATTTATAACCGTGTCAAGGTTTAAGTCTCCGCCCTTGTGGTTCTGAGGGATCTAGATTTTTGAGGTGAAGCATATTCATCAAATCTGGGTTTGACATGGCCTTATATGTCAGGCACAGGTCACCTCTGAGCAAGCGGTATGAGACTGAATAGAGCTGGAGTTCTTTCAGTCGGGCAGCATAAGACATATTTTGAGACCCTTTATCCTTTTGGTGAGGAACTTTTGGGGCCTTTCAAGCTGCAGCAGGTGTCTGGTCAGATACATTCGAACGGGCATTGTACTCAATCATAGGTCTAATGAGAGATGAGTACTGGGGACGATGACCTCCCTTGATCTAGATGTGAATCCTTCATGATCAGGTGGGTGATATAGAAGGTTTTCCTAACTACTTTAGCAACATGAGTGTCAAACGAAAGGCTACTGTCAACCTGGGTCCCCAGATCTCTGATGACTTTTCTGTGCTCAGTGGATTGCCACCTATATGGTAGCTAGGGTAACCTTGTTTTTCCCAAGGGTATGACTATGCATTTTGGCGTTTAACTTCAGGCCATGGCTCTGGCACCAGTTATCCGTTTCTGTGAGGCCCTTCTGGAGGATATTTGTGTCAGATGTGTTTTCGACTATGGCCCAGTTTGCAGTCATCTGCAAACTTTGTCAGCCATAACCCTCCTGTGTTTGCTTGTACTTCAGAAAAGTAGATGCCGAACAAGAGTGGATCCAGGACTGAGCCCTGTGGGACACCACTTGTGACAGGCTTTGAGTCTGACATGGCTCCAGCAACTCTGACCCTGTGGGTTCTGTCACTTAGCCAGTTTGCAACCCATCTTGTGATGTATGGGTTTACATTCAAGCTGATGAGTTTTTCGATGATACCTGAGTGGGGTATTGTGTGAAGGCCTTTGCCAGGTCGAGGTAGGCTGTATGGACTGCCTTTCCCTCATCAATGGCCTTGGTGACTGTCTCGAAAAAGTCAACCAAGTTTAAGAGGCAGGATCTGCCTTTGACAAAGCCAAACCGGGTTGGATCCAAAGTCTGCAAGTTCCCTATGTCTTTATTTATGAGTTCCATTATGATCCTCTCCATGGCTTTGCAGATAAGGCTTGTCAAGCTAATGGGGCGGTAATTTCCAGGGTCTGTGGAGGCACCGCCTTATGAAGTGGGACCACAGTCGCCGGCGCCACTCCTTGGGTGCGTATCCTGAGGTGAGGCTAAGATTAAACAGCTGTCCTAACTGTGGGTTTAATTCCTCGTTGAGTTCATGAAGCACACAGCCGGGGACACCATCCGGTCCCATGGATGCTGTGTTTTTGCCTTAGTGAGGCAGTTCTCACCTGGGCGTTGGAGATGTTTGGGGGCTACAATCCTCTGGAATAGATATCTCTCCTTTTGTGTGGAAGGGGGGAAGTTTGCACTGAACCTGTCAGCCAGTATGTTGGCAATGTGTGTAGGTTCAGTAATTTTCACATCATTTTGAACTAATTCTGAGCATATCTGGGAGTTTCCTCCTAGGTTGCTAACATAGCTAAAGAAGGCCTTATGATTCTCTTTAGAGTCCTTGGCGATTTTTCTCTCAAAATTTGCCTTGGATGATTTTATGAGAGCTCTTAGTTTTTTACTTATAATGATCAAAGGTGTCTTACCTTTCAAGGATTTTGCTCTATCTTGTAGTAGCTTCCTCCTTTTGTTGTAGAGCTTGTTTATGTCTGGGGTCCACCAGACTGGACGCTTGCCTTTGGTACAGAGAGTCTTAGTTTTGTTTGGGATTGCCTGATCCATGCAGTCCTGTAGGTGCTGGTAGAAGGCATTTGTAAGTGATTCAGCGGTTTGAGTAATGTTTACCACTGGCTCAGGGGCCTTAAAGGAGACCACACTAGTTTTTAGAAGTGTGAAATCGGCTTTTGAGAAGTTTTTCACTGTGGTCTTTTTGTTTCAGGTGGGGCGGGATGAGGACCTCCAGCGAGATTAGTTTATGATCTGATCTCACCAGTGAGGGGTATACTTCGGTGTTGAACATTTTGATCCCATGTTCGTGATGATGAGATCAAGTATGTTTTCTCCTCTTGTGGGGATGGTGACTAGTTGTTCCATGGCATTTGAGTTTATGAACTCCAGGAATCTTTGGGTTAGAGTGTTCGGGCTTGAGTAGTGTTCCCAGTCTATATTAGGGTAGTTGAAGTCACCTAGTATGATGGTGTTTGGAGATACATTTATCCTCCAATGTTTTCAGGAAGGCCATGTGAGGTTCCTGAGTTTGAGAGGATGGCCTGTAACATGCTACAAATTGCAGAGCAGTCTTGCCTATGGTTAATTGCACCTGGATGGTCTCCGATGCATCGTGCATTGCCACCAACCTTGAGGTGTGGGTGTCCTTTATGAATATGGACACCCCCCCTCCTTTCTTGGTGTTGTCCGGATTTTGGGGCCGGAACGCATGATATGAGGTGAAACCTGTTAGTGCTGGGGTGCTCTCAGGAGCCTTGAACCAGGTTTCTGTCACAGCACAGACATCGATGTTCTCCATATTGAGAAGGGCCTCGAGTGCGTGCATCTTGAGACTGAGACTTCTGGCATTGAGCAGCATTACCCTTAGTTTTTTTCCTTTTTGGTGATCTAGGGTGGTAGGTTTAGAATTTGAGCCTTGCCTAAAAAGGCACTATGGGGTGGCAAGAGCCTTTGCCAATATCCGGAAGCCCAGGGTGACAGGTGCAAGCCGTCCCTTGAAGCAGCGTGGCTTGTCCAGCATGTCATCCCAGGCAGACAGACATTGATCCCCTTTGAATGACACCAGAATTTAAGCCAATTATTAAAGCTGATCATCTTATCACTGTATTGTGGCATCATTCTAGGTGAAGGTAGGATACTGCTCAAGGTCAGGGTCATACCTGCCTGGGCTACATAATCAGAGAGCTCCTCGATGTCCCCTTTCATGTAGTCCAAGGAGGTACGTCTCAGGTCGTTGACACCAGCGTGGACAATGACTGAGTCGTACTTGTACCTGCTTTTGAGAGACCTGAGTGCTTGCGTTATGTGGCGGATTCTAGCGCCCGACAGGCAGCTTACTGTGACCTTCTCTTTACTCAGTCTGGTGAGTGGGACGTCAGTGTGTCTGACTATGGAATCACCAATGACAAGTGTGTCTGGCATTTTGTTTGGCCTTAAGGGCTGTGACTGTTTGACACTCTGACTGTGTGGTCTATGTGTTGCATGTGTTGGGTCGTGAGGTGGTAGTTGTTTGGGTGTCTGCTTTGGTGGCCTCTGCTGTTTTGGTAAATTTTTGATCAGAGCCTCCGAGTATGTCTTTGTGTGAGTATGTGTATGATTTGAAGTTGTGATGGTACCATGTGTGACTGGCTATGTATTGTGTGTGGTTACCTTCTCCTCCTGTCTGGTCTTGCCAGTCCTATGTTGAGAGAGCTCAGCCTCCAGTTTGGCCGTATAGTTGCATCTCTCGCATGTATTTGTGTTTTGTGGGAGAAGGAGAGGATTGTCTGTGTACATGAGGCAGTTGTAACATTGCCTCAATATTCCCAGGTTCACCAGTTGAGCTGGAGAGGACACTAGCAACTGATGCCTCGACATACTAGAAGTAGTAGATAAAGAGACTTTCAAAGGACTCCGGGGGAAGTGGGTTTTAGGCTGGTGGGGTACTATCTATAATAAGAGTGCTTTATCAAGGTGCAAGTACTGTAGGAGTAAGTGCTAGGCTTTACAGATAGAGAATAGTCTACTTGGGAATCAAGTAGAGATGAACTTTTCAGTTATAGGATATGCTGGTTAGATCAGCAGTACAGCTCGAGGAAAGTAGTTTTAAGGGAAAATCGGAAGAGTGGAATTTAGATGGCCCAAATTGTGGCATCATTCTTGGTGAAGGTAGGATACTGCTCAAGGTCAGGGTCATACCTGCCTGGGCTACATAATCAGAGAGCTCCTCAATGTCTCTTTTCATGTAGTCCAAGGAGGTACGTCTCAGGTCGTTTACACCAGCGTGGACAATGACTGAGTCGTATTTGTACCTGCTGTTGAGAGACCTGAGTGCTTGCGTTATGTGGCGGATTCTAGCGCCCGACAGGCAGCTTACTGTGACCTTCTCCTTACTCAGTCTGGTGAGCGGGTCGTCAGTGTGTCTGACTATGGAGTCACCAATGACTAGTGTGTCTGGCATTGTGTTTGGCCTTAAGGGCTGTGACTGTTTGACACTCTGACTGTGAGGTCTATGTGTTGCAGGTGTTGTGTTCTGAGGTGGTGGTTGTTTGGGTGTCTGCTTTGGTGGCCTCTGCTGTTTTGGTAGATTTTTGATCAGAGCCTCCGAGTATGTCTTTGTGTGTTTATGTGTATGATTTGAGGTTGTGATGGTACTATGTGAGACTGGGTCTATAGTGTGTGTGGTAACCTTCTCCTCCTGACTGGTCTTGCCAGTCCTATGTTGAGGGAGCTCAGCCTCCAGTTTGGCCGTATAGTTGCATCTCTTGCATGTATTTGTGTTTTGTGGGAGGAGGAGAGGGTTGTCTGTGTACATGAGGCAATTGTAACATTGTAAAAGTAGTGGTTAGATACTTAGTCCAACCCAGCTGCTCTAAGACTTCCATTTTCCAGGCCATGGGTGATTACCAGACTCTGTCTGACCACTGAATTTTCTGATGTCTATAGAGAATCTGCTGTTGCCATTCTTCTCTGGTTCATAGGTTCATAGGTGTTTACTAAGCTACCAACTACAAGGGCCTTTTTAAGCATAGTCATGCATCTCAAATCTCTGACAAGTTCTGATACTCTTGATAACTATAAGCAGGGGCTTGGAGATGAAACATTTACAAGCTAGTGCCTCTGAGATGAACCATTTACAGGTTGCCTGTGTCCATTAGAAACATAGGTGTCAGACCAGGGATAAATTAGCTGTGCCCCATCCAACTGCCCAGGTTGCAGTTGAATTGGGTTAGGGAGGAACTCTGCTTCACATAGATGGGGAAAGAGTCTGAACAGAGAAACATGTCTGACTTGTATGCATAGGAAATGCATTAGGACCTTTAACTCTGTGATGCTGAACAAAAGTCAGGTAGATAAACTAGCTTTCATATTCTGAGGGACAGGTAAAGGCCTTGATAAGATTTGAACTCATGACCCCTAGTTTATGAGACCAGTTGTCTATCCCCTGAGCTACAAGGCCAGCACTTTTGATGTTAGCACCACTGTTAAGGCCCATGAACTTTCAAACACCAGGACTACCATCAGTTCCAGCATGCTCTGCAGTTCCTTTCTCATTGTCCCCTACCTGTTCCTGGCACTCTGTCAGGAATTTTTATGGAAAACTGTGGTCCTCTATCCACATGGTGCTCCATCATTAGGGTCTTATTTACAACTAAACTTATCACTGAATTCCTGTGGTACTGATTGGATTTGCATAACATGAAGAGGTCAGAACTACTGTGACAAGGTTAAGAGATCCACTATGGAATCAGATCAAGTCTCACCACCAGACCTCCATCCAGTTCTTCCTACAACTTACTGCAGATACTGAGTACCATGTCCTATCAGTCATGATAGGGCTACATCATATTAACATCATAGAGTCTCTGTCTCTACCTCTACAAGGCATCTCTACCATATAGTTAACATCACTTACCTTTTTCACAATGATGAAAGGATGCCCCCAGCCTGCCAACAGCTTGTTGTATCTAACAGAAATAATTGACGTCTCCTGCTACCCGGCAGAATATTCTCTGGTTCTGGATATCCTGTCATAACTGACATCTCGTTGCTGTTATGTCAGCGACAGGCACTCCTGGGCCATTTCCATGAATTTCATAAACTTTAGGCATCAAGTATGATATACTCCACAATATAGTCATTGGTGGAGTCACAGTCATCCTCTTACTCATTACAAATTAAATCCAAGAGTCATAATTGCCTTGTAACCACACAGCAGCAGTTAGAAAGGTGAAAACATGAGGAATTTTTGGGCACCTCTCTGCATGCAAAGAGAACATGGAGAAGTTTTTGTCTTGCTCCTGCTTGAACTAGTATGCAGATACCCTCAATATGGTATTTAGTCTAGAATGAAACCTCTCCACCAGACTTCTTGTCTGTGGATAGTAGGGAGTAGTCTTTACATGTTTTACCCCACGATATTTCCACAAACAAGCCAGTAAGCCAATGACCCTTCTGTCAATCTACGTTTACCAAGGAAAACCTAATCTGCGGAAAATGTCTAGCAAAGCATTTAACACCTTGTCATCTCCAATGGACTACAGAACCACCTCAGGGTATCTAGTTGCATAATCCACCACCAAGATGTATTTCGTATCTATGGAACTTGGGTAACTAAGAGGTCCCCATATTGTCAAACAAAAAATAAAATCTTGTGTAGGAACCAAAGTATTCCCAGGTATCCAAAAGCATAAAACCAAAAATAAACTAGGAATACAACGTCTACTTGTTTTTAATAAGACAAACACTAAGCTTTCAAGCATAAGATCTTTCTCAATGCATAAAATAGCGAGGTTAATGGTCACAATAAATATTCAAATCAGCCTTCAATTACATATTTAAAAAATTCACAGACATAATTAACCCATTCTTAACCATAAGATAAAAACAAGACAAAATAAAACATAGAGATACATACAGCCTGGTCAATACAACTAATTATACTAATTAATACAGCCATGTTTATATTTAAGAATAGGTTTTAAACTATTTTGAGAATTCAGTCCTGGATCCACAGAAGCTGGAAAATAATCTATCCATTTACATTCTGCAAGCTCAGTCTGAAGTCTGATGTCACCATCCCTTATACCTACATTTACAGCTTGAACTACTCGAAATGTAAAGGAATGTGCATCACCTTTTAACTGAATGTGTTTAAAAAGGGAATTATTCTCAGCTTCTCTCCGAATCTCAGAGAAGTGAGAGGAAATCCTTTGTTTTAAATTCAAGTTAGTTTTACTTATGTAAAAACTCGGACATGCAACACAATTAGCCAAATAAATCACATTCTCTGTTTGACAAGTAGCAAAACTTCTAAATTCAAAAGTAACACCAGAAATAGGATGCTCAAATACTAAATCAGTATTAATAACATTACAATAACTGCCCTGATGACAAGGATGTGTTCCTTTACTATTCAATGATAGTTTTTTAAATCGAGGCATGTCTTTATAACAGAGAAGCTGTTTCAATTTTTTTTCTTTTTTATGTGCCAAATTTGGTTTAAGACCTATACATTCTTTAATTTCACTATTAGAAGTAAGAATAGGCCAATATTATTTAATAATCTGTTTAATACATTTTGTATGCTTATTATATTTCATAAGATAGCTAACAGGTCTTTTCTCATTTGGCCTATTAACTGTAGCTACTAAATCAGATCTCAAGTATGGCTGCCCTATATCAACACGTCTATTGATGGATTCATCTTTCATAACATCCAACAATTCTGAATCATATCCTCTTCGACTAATGAATGAACTAGCCATGTCGACCAATGCAGTGACTACGAATCTCATAGCCATGCCTTCTGGTACAAATAAGCCAAGTACATCATCATCTGAGTCACAACAGCCTGGAGAGCGGCTAAGACAACTTGCAGCAACAGCTACAACTTCTAACTATACTAAATGCAGCTTCACAGTTCTAGATCTTGACTCTTTTTCTAATGAAAATGAGAATTCTTTAATAAATGATCCTGTCTCTGTTGTGAGTGAGAGTTCAAGTAATTCGAATGTGTCTGAGCTTGGGCATGCCTCAACTACTAATTTTGTAGAGACAGCTCGAGTTTATCTTCTGTTACCGATAAAGGTGCAGGAACAAACAAGAGGAAAAAGCAGAGTTCGTACCCCTATTCAGTGAACTACACTGACAAATCAAGAAGGACATAGACTCTTACAAGAAACAAAATGTAAACAAGGTAGGCCCAATTACACGGAGTCAGGCTATAGTAACTTGAACATTTGTAATGTAGTTAACTTATTTGAAAGGGTGTTTTATTTATTATAGCTACTGAAGGGAATATAAGTGAAGCACTAATGGAATTAAGATTATTTGCTCGTAATTTAGATCTCAAACTTTTATTTAAAAATAGTTCTGAAGATATGGGTAATAAATTTAAGAGATACAGTACATTTGTACCTATGCATACTCCTACAGTTAAAGCATTTTTAGAGATGTGTGAAGTAGAATTATATGAGTTGTTCTTTAGTAATAATATTGCCACAAGGGTTTATAACCTTACATCAGAAGAAAGAGATGCTCTGAAGAATGTATGTCTTTATGATGATATAATAATAAAACCTGCAGATAAGGGTGGCAAAGTTGTAGTGCTGGGTAAAACACTGTATGAACTACTATCTGATTCTAAAGTGTTTAAAGTAGTTAACATTAGAGATGTTAATGGGCTTATTTATAAGGTTAAAGAATTTTTATATAGTGCCATGATGGATGGAGACATCAGCACAGATGAATATAATTATATGTTATTCAGCCTGTGATACCATTTAAATATGGGCTTCCGAAGCTACATAAACATCTAACACTTCCCCCTATGAGGCCTATAGTTGCCGGAGGTAAATGGGTGACTGTTGCCTTTTCAAAATATTTAGAGTATCAACTTAAACCCTTCCTGAAGTTTAGTCCTGCTTTTATTAAGGACACTAATGATTTTTTGCATTCTCCGAAATTCTCGTCTGATAGAGCAAATTTGAATGGTTTATTACTGGGAACACTAGCCATCAAGTCACTTTTTACTGTAATACCAAATGAGTTAGGTGTTCAGTTTATTAGAGAGTTTTTGAATAAGCACAGTACTTTTACATCTTGTAAAATTGAAATTTTATATTTTATGCTTGAAATAGTTTTACAAAACAATGTTTTTCTGTTTAATAATGAATATTACCATCAGCAAGTTGTTGTAGCAATGGGTACGCCCATTGCCAATACTTATGCCAACTTGGTTCTAGCTAGATGGGAAGAAAAATATATATATTTTTGACACTATTAATCCTCTAACTTATACGAACACTGATTTGGTGTTTTATAAGCATTTTGCTGATGATTTTTTTTGCTGTGGAATAATAGTATTGAGAATTTGAAACTGTTTGTTAATTGGTTACATAGTAATGCTGAATTTTTGGTGTTTGATTTAACCTACGATAGTTTCAAAATTAATTTTTTGGATATCACTGTTAGTTTATCTGATGAATGTTTTGACACTACTATCTTTAAAAAGGATGTGCAGGCTGCAAGATACGTGCACTCTCAGAGTATGCATCCAAATTATATTTTTAAAGGTACTATGTATAGTCAATTTCTATGGGCCAGTAGGTTAAATACTAAGGAGGATGCATTTTTGCAAGACTTAGAAGTTATTAGTAAGGACTTTAGTTGAAGAGGATATGATTCAGAAGTGTTGGATGTTATGAAAGATGAGTCCATCAATAGATGTGTTGATATAGGGCAGCCATAATTGAGATCTGATTTAGTAGCTACAGTTAATAGGCCAAATGAGAAAAGACCTGTTACGTATTTTATGAAATATCATAGGCATACTAAATGTATTAAACAGATTATTAATAAAATATTGGCCTAGTCTCACTTCTAATAGTGAAATTAAAGAATTTATAGGTCTTAAACTAAATTTTTCACATAAAAAAGAAAAAAATTTGAATCAGCTTCTGTGTTATAAAGACATGCCTCGATTTAAAAAAAACTATCATTGAATAGTAAAGGAACACATCCTTGTCATCAGTGCAGTTATTGTAATGTTATTAATACTGATTTAATATTTGAGTATCCCATTTCTGGTGTTACTTTTGAATTTAGAACTTGTGCTACTTGTCAAACAGAATGTGATTTATTTGGCTAATTGCGTTGCATGTCCGAGCTTTTATATAGGTAAAACTAACCTGAGGTTAAAACAAAGGATTTACTCTCACTTCTCTGAGTTCCAGAGAGAAGTTGAGAATAATTCCCTTTTAAAACACATTAATTTAAAAAGTGATACACATTCCTTTAAATTTCGAGTAGTTCAAGTTGTAAATGTAGGTATAAGGTGTGGTGACATCAGTCTTCAGACTGAGCTTCCAGAATGTAAGTGGACAGATTATTTTAGAGGTTCTGTGTATCCAGTACTGAATTCTCAAAATAGTTTAAAACCTATTCTTAAATATAAACATGACTGTATTAATTAGTAGTTGTATTGACCAGGTTGTATGTATCTGTATGTTTTATTTTCTCTTGTTTTTATTTTATGGCTAAGAATGGGTTAATTATATCTGTGAATTTTTTAAATATGTAATTGCAGGTTGATTTTCATTGACTGATTTGAATATTTATTGTGACCATTAACCTAGCTATTTTATACATTGAGAAATAGCTTATGCTTGAAAGCTTTGCATTTGCCTTATTAAAAACAAGTCTTGATGTTGTATTCCTAGTTTATTTTTATTTTTAAGTCCCATATTGTCCATATCTACCATCTGAAATAGTTCCTCAATGCCATGTAAAGGCATCAAAGCAGCTTTGGCTTTGTAAATTACATTGTCAATCTTTTGGTTATACTCACATGTCCTGCCGCATTTTCTTACTTCTTTGTAGCACCTGGCCAAGAAACATTCTGCATAAGCCATCTTTTAGCATACTTTATGCCCACATGACCTTCAAAGACACTGATCACGCCATTCTTATGTGTGTTGCTAGGACACTATCCATACTGTAAATACTCACGTAGAAATCCTTCTCCTCCACAGAAGCTTCGCTCTACAACTCACAAATTAAAAGGATGATGATGATGATGATGGTAATAATAATAATAATAATAATAATAACAATAATAATAATAATAATAATAATGATTATTTCTGTTCACTCCCACCTCCTTTTCCTCCCAAAAACTATCTTTAATATACTGTTAGCCAATAAGACCAATATAGAACTGGTATCCCACGCCAAACTACTAGAAGTCATTATAGATTGCCACCTGAAATTTGATCCCCACCTTCAGCTAGCCAAAAAGAAGACTCACCAAAAGCTGGCCTGCCTCTATAGAGTAAAACACTGCCTTACTGACTGCTAATTAAAATATAATCTTCTTTTCTACTCCTAATCCTATTATATGCCTATCCTAATCAATCTCAACTCCTCACTATCAGTTAAACGAGAGCAATATTTTCTCTTTTTCTCTGAAACTTGCTGTGATAGCTTATGCTGCCACATTGCTTCCCTTATACCCATGTGCAGTACTGGGACCCCCTTCCTTTGCAGCAGTGACCTAATAGGTAGAGGTTGCCTTTCTTCCCCATATCTTCAGTAGTGTCACTGTCCTGGTTAGCCAACCAAATCATCATGTCCTAAGGCAGAGTACTGATGATTTGTTCCTTTTCTAAATGACCTGCCAATATTTCAGATGCAGTGTCCTTATAGCCACTCTCCCATCTTTGAAAGTAAGTACTGATTCATAGAATACATTTGCTCACATTGTAATCTTACTTATTTTTCTTTGCTCTTCTGAACTTCTTTCTATACATTTCAAGAGTCAGCTTAAAACATTCAGTCAACATTATTTAATTTTAGCATAATTTAAACAATCAGCATCACTAAGTTTGGAAACTACATGCAATATTTTTACCCATGAGCAAAGGGGTTCAACCAGCTTTCTTAGTAAACTTGGTGTTGATTGCACACCCTTTCAAATGCCTGCATAAAGCTATCAAAATGTTCTCTCTGTTTATGTTGAAGAAATATTTTTGAACTGACCAGGGCATTTGGAGTTTGGATCTATCTCTCCCTGTGACTCAGCTGGCCCTGATAAAGGATGACCATCTCTCACACATGCCGAATGCTGCTTCACTCTTTCTCTCTTCTGCCTTCAGATGTATTCTCTCAGCTACTTTGAGTTGTAGATATTTAATTTCCACTGCTAGTCCTTGTAATTTCATTTGGTTATTGCTGTGAAACTATACATGCACATGTGTACACAGACACACACACACACACACACACACACACACACACACACACACACACACACACACACACACACACACACACATACACATACACACACCACGCACACAATTCACAGAGAAGGCTGGTAGAATTCTATTCTCCAGTTCCACAGAGCTTTCACTCTGGCAAAGTAGTACTGCCACTCTAGACAACTTGGCTAGGGACCCACCAACAATTGTGCCATTCTTGTGTTATAGCCAAATAAAATAATAATAAACACAAAATGGCAACATTATTACTGATCTGGCCAGTTACAACTGGATACCAGCCCCTTGGCAACTTACAATGCTAAATTATACCAATCCCTCAGATAATAAATAAAGCATAAATAAATAAATACCAGCTACAGCATATTAAAAGTGAATACATATTTACTACACAATAAAGAAGACAGACAGATTCTAATATAAACTAAATACAAAGAATTAAAGATAGTTACACAATGAAGAGAAAAGAGCAGTCAGTTGCAGAGACATAAAATTTAATAAAAAATACTCTGGTTAAGCTAGATAAATACCTTTCAGTTGCAAAGACAGAGAATTTAATAAAAAATACTCTGGTTAAGCTAGATAAATACCTTAGCTGTCTCTACCTTCAAAGATACTGAACTTTTAGTTATGCTAAGCACTAAAATCTTAAGACAGATCAGCAACAGCAATTACACGATGTGAACACCATAGTCTATCAAGCAGAACAACCTTTCTAGTCTGGTTTACACTTGTAATATATACTGTAACTTATTTTTTCCATGGAAACCAAATCTGTAATGTAACAGGTTTCCTCCTGTTCTGACCCAGTAGATGCAATGTAGTAGTTTCATATTTTATTCTAATGTCTGCTTTCCTAGCTTTGGTCACCTATCTCTTTTTATCACATTTCATGGCCATTTGCTTCCCAAATCAGATTTATAATCTTCCTGCAATTACAGATAACTAATCAATCCATTCTTGTCAAACTGCATTTTCTTATACAAATACTGCAGAAAAAGGTTGCCTGCCAGATTCAATAAAGCCTACATGGTTCATTTACTAATGGTAGCACACTGTTTTGGATTCAGTAATTGGCTCTACATGGTGTGTAGAGCTGTACAAACAAGGTAAACACTATGGCATGCTAATTACAGCATAAGCAGCTGACTTGTATGCTAGTCAACCAATCCAAGATAAAGGAGATATTCAAGAAGCTATAAAGCAACCATGTAGACTCAGCGCTGGTTTTCCCTGTGAATTCCAAAACCTATTGGAATACAGCCAAGGAAAGGAGTCTACACAGAAAGAATGTTAGGGGCTGCTGTTGCTTTAATTCATGTGTATGTGCAACAGGCTGACGTTTATGCTGCTGCTGCTAATAGACCACAGCCAAGAAGGAAAAGAGTTTTCAGACCCCATTTAACATTTCACAATCTGCATGAGGTGGAAAATGTAAAGTGCTACATGGTGGATAGAGACACACCACAGGAATTCTGCAATCTATGTCACCCTCAACTCAGAGTCAGGACAAACTGAGGAAACCCATACCAGTGGAGACAAAGGTATGTGTAGCACTTAGAATTTTAGCTACAAGAACCTTTCAGAGACTAACAGGGGGCATGGTAGAGGTGTCACAAGTATCACCATCCAGGATCCTGCATCAATTCCTGAATGGTATGCTGCAACATGATATAACAAGTCACAACATGCCAGTGTCACATATATTTTCCCATACGGCTGAGGAAAGGGCCAAAAATATGAAGGAGTTCTGCCCTGTAGCACACTATAGAGTTATGTGACTTATATGTGTTCATTATCAAGTAGTAGGCCTCAAGCATCAAATATTCATAGATTCATACCTCTCAAAAATACTGATGGTCACGGAATGTCCTCAATTTTAGCACCATACTTTGTACTGGAATATCAGTAAAGAGAGACGTTAGAAAGTAATGAGACACATTTCATTATGAGACTTTACAACCCTCACAAGATCATTAACAATACCAATGAAAAAATGCTTAATTTTATCAACTGCCTAACTTGCTAAGGTGACTATATGTCAAAGGTACAATTACCAAATTAACATCACAAATGCAGATACACTAAGCACTAAGTCAACTATGCACCCTGAGCATCAGACACAAATCTTACATATCCCAGAATCCTAAAGACAGAAAATAAGGATATGGCACAGTTATCATCACTTGTGCAGGGTGTTGTGTGTGGAGGCAGAAAGCATAGGCTGACACAAAAGTTTGGTGAGTGTATGTGAGTAAGAAAGTGAAGCAGGCAGACATTTGGATAAAGTAACAAATAGCCAGTGAGACAAAATGAGCTTTAAGCTTCATTGCTGAACCATGTAAGTGTTGTGTGGTGTGTCTGCATGGGTCCTCCAGGTTAAATTGCTAAGGGCATGACTGCATGAACACAGCCAAGCTGTGTGCTAGCTCTACATCTTGGTATGTCGGACAGGTATGAGCTGTGCATGGTAGAGGTGGTAGGTTATTGTTGTACTCAACCCTAAGAGCTGATTCTGTCAGGAGTTGCACTGGCATGTCCACTCCAACAGTCAGATGCAGTGCTACTACTTGAACGAGACTGATGTCTACTGGATGACCTCCCCTCATGAGGCTGCACAGGACCATGAATCCATTGCCTGTTTGTCTGGGTGTGGACACCTTAACCACTGACTGAGCAGTGCAAGTAGTGCCACTATGGAAGCATGATCAGGCATGGACACATCAGCTAACAGCAAATGATGTGGCTGACCTACACCCATGAGGATGCCGTCCCCCTCCCAGCAGATGTTCCATCACAGACACCACCCATTCAAATGTGTCATTCATCTGATCCATTGAATTGGCAACATGGTGTAGGCAGTCACGCATGTCAGCCTGTGCCACATCTACAACCCTAAGCATTTCTCCTGAGGACCTATGGGATTGTGCCTGTGCCACCATGATGGCCCTAAACATATGTTGAATGGCACGGGAAGACACACCTGTATCAGGTGGAGGATAGACAGCAGGCCTCCTTCAAGCACCCCTAACAAACCTCCTGCATGTCACTTCACCCACACTTTGGCTATGGCCAGAGTCAACAGGCACTGAAGCCACAGTAACCACACTTCTCTGATTGAGTGTCTCACCCTTTACCTGTCCACTATCTGAAGGCTCACTGGAATGAGTTGGCATAAGCCTACTGGCTGTGTCTGATGGAATTACAGGGGATGGCTGAATGTCAACTTCAGTGTCAGATTAAACCTCTGCACCCCCTGGGTGTGCCTCTGTTGATATTCTGACATCAGGTGGTAAGAGTCCTTCCACTATCAGGATCACTTGTGATAATAACCAACAAACACAGGAAAAAAATAATAGCTACACTACTATAGTCAAATATATGCTAACAAAGTAACAGTGGTGCCACTACTACATATAGTACAGCAATACACACAAGAGTCCTGACACCCGCGTCATACATATGGATAACATTTATATATTTCTTTGAACTGCTCATCACCATTGGTAAAGAAGATATTTGGCTTCCCATGTGCAGTTGATGCTGTGCTTCCCATGGATGATATTCCTAGAAGAAGTTAAGCAAAACTTAAGGACAACATCATCACAATTAACAGTAATACAGGGGGTTAAAACTTTTTTCCTTTTGTATGTCCATTAACTATACTTTCAGCAAGAACTTGGATAAGAAGTCCAATCTAAGCCCATGTGTAATCAATCTAAATGTGTTGTTAACTGTAGCAATCTACAGTCCCCCTACAAACCAATTTATTGTTAAACAGAACTAACATATTGCTGTAAATATTTTGCTATACAACAGCATTTAACAATTGAGATACATAAGCCTACCTCCAGCCTTCTCCTGGGATATATTTTCTGTCCCTGAAACAGTAGCACCAATGTCAAGGAAATGCTGTTCTGCACTTTCCTGGGAGCTGTCTGGATCCCTGACAGTGGATAGGAACTTTTCATTTGCTGTTAGTGATTGCTTTGTAGCAGCCATACCCATCCATTCACTGGCCACTGCAGCTGCTCTCCTCCATGCAGATGAGATGTGTCAGTGGCCCTATGCTACACCTGATCATATGTCCTGTTGTGGCAGCCTACTGCATTCACATCAGCAACTATCTGTTGCCAAATTTGCATTCTGCCTGACATATCTCTGTATCCTGCCCTGTAGCAGAAAAGCACCATGTCTCCCAACAGCTTCCACAATGGCCTGATTCTCAGGGTCATTGAAGGGAGGTTTCAGGGATTGGGATGCCTGGGTGCCATAGTCCTAGGTGATCTAAAACACAACAGAAGGATGATACACATAAGTATCACATAACTAAAAAAATACTGTTTTCAGACACAACAGAAAAGGTAGCCTTTTACTATTACCCATTGGAGAAACATAAAACAGTCAGGGTACTGAGATATCAAAAATAGGAATTGAGTGGTTGTAACATATTACATTCACACACAAAGCAAGGCTGAATGCAAAACAAGGAGAGCAACAATAGCAACATATTCTTGCTTGTGCCAAAACAGAAATGTAATTTTGCACCCACACCCCAAAAGAACAGGCAAATGACATATTTTGCTAACAAACCATCAGTGAAATGCTAAAAGTGCTATCAAAGTAACTGCTCCTGAAACATGTCTACATATTTAACACAAAACATTCCATTTTAAGCTATTTCCAATCATATATACCCATGAAATTGTATTTATTTATTTATTTTATTTTACATTTGTTGACCGAGATAGTCCGACTGGATGCATGTCCATTTTCAGCAGAGGCCCGGGGAGAAAAGCTCCAAGGGTAAGCAGATACAGCACTGCATAATACCAGCATTACATAATACAAACAGACTATTTACAGAGATTACATAAGTAAGCAAGTTAAACAAGTTCCACAGGTTAGAGTTAATCCCGAGTGCAAATCAAGATTAAATTAAATTACACAGTAAGCTGGTTAACAGATTTTTATGCATTCTAGAGAGAGTTAGCCAGGCTTGATACAGTGACACAGCCAGTTAAGTGAAAAATGTTGTTTGTGTCTAGTTTTAAATTGACCTAAGGTGGAAAGTAAGGTAATATCAGCTGGAAGAGAGTTTCAGGATCTACTTACAGAGTTTGCAAAGAGAGAGTCACCGGCTGTGTTATTAATTTTGCTAGTCTGAATTAGTAGTTTGTTAGAGGATCGAAGCGGTCTAGGATTGTTATAGGGGGTGATAATATTTTTAAGTGCAGGAGTATTGTTCAGATTATAGAGGATTTTATAGGTCATAATCAGTTGGTTATACTGGATTAGGCTGGGTAGTTCAAGCCACCCAAGTTGATTTAGATTGATACAATGATGTGTCCTAAATGGCAGCCCAGTGGCAAACCTGGCAATGTGGTTGTAGCAAATTGAGAGTTTGCTAAGGACAGTCTTGTTTAAATTCAAGAGTAGAGGGGATGCATACAGAAGGGTTGAAAGAAGGTTAGAGCAAGCTATGGCAATTTTAGCTGGAGGGGTTAGGAAGGCTTTTATTCTGTAAAGTGACCCTAGTTTTTTTTTTGATGGTTTTGATAGTTTGGTTAACATGTAGGTCTAATTTTAGATTATTATCTATGATGACACCTAATAGTTTTGTAGAGGGATCAGGGGAGATTATTGTGTCATCATTTGAATTTATGGTAAAGGTGAAAGCGGTATACTTATGTGTTGGTGAAAATAACAGCATTTTAGTTTTTTGGGATTTAGGATCAGACGACGTTCAGAAAGCCAGTTTTCTATTGTATTAAAGGTGATCTTGGTAGCTGACCATAACTCTATTGGAGATGTGCCAGAGCAAATAAGAGTAGAGTCATCAGCATATTGGATACAGCTGACTTTTGGGATGACAGTATAAAGGTCGTTAATGAAGATGGAGAACAGCAAGGGCCATAGTATAGATCCTTGTGGTACTCCAAGGGTGTTAGGTAGAAGGTTAGAGAGTTTGTTCTGCCAGAAGACAGCCTGCTGTTGACCATTCAGGTAGGATTGAAACCATTGAAGGGCTCTAGTATGTAGACAGAATGTTTGCAAGGTGTGGATTAAAAGTTGGTGATCAACCATATCGAATGCCTTGGAAAGATCCAAGAAGAGGGCTGAGGATATATAATTATTGTTGCGATTATGGTTTATGGTGTTGGGAAAGGCTAGGAGGGCTGAATTAGTGCTGTGATGAGGACAGAAACCATGCTGAGTGTCTGCCATAAGGTGATTCTGGATTAGGTGATGCATAAGTTGTCTATGAATACATTTTTCCATAATCTTTGGAAGTGGAGAGAGTATAGCTATTGGCCTATAATTGGAGAATTCAGTAGAGCTGCCTCCTTTGTGAAGTGGGATTACATAGATATTTTCCAGATGGTGGGAATTTTAGCTTCTACTATGGTTCGATTGATTAGTATTGAGACGGGGTAAGCAATAGCATCAGCTGATTTTTGTAGGTACTCAGCAAGGAGTTGATCAGCAGAAAGTGTAGTGGGTTTTAATTTTTTGATCAAGGTACAGATAAGTGAAGTGGCAACCGGTTGGAAGCTGAATGCAAGTAGGTTTCTAGGGGTGCTACTTTCAGGACCAGGGAAGCTAGGAGGTAGTTGGCTAGCTAGGGCTTGAATTGCCTCAGTAAAGAATCGGTTAAAACTGTCAGAAACATCTTCAGGGGTTTTATCAATAGTAGCAGCAGGGATTGGGGTTGAAGTTTGTCCAGGATGTAGTAGATTATTTAAACCTGCCCAAAACTTCTGAGGGTTATTTTGATGTACTGTCTGTAAATTACAGTAGTATTGTTTTTTGTCTTGTAAAATGGATTTCTTAGTTTTATTCCTGGATTGCCTGCATTTAATGTGATCTTGGGGGTCTTTAGAAGAACACCATAGAGTCCATGCTTTGTTTCTAAGGGTAATTTTGAGTTTAGACTCTTTAGAAAGCCATGGCACAGTTTTTGCCTTTATTCTCTTTGAACGAACAGGCGCATGCAAATCAAGGATCTCAAGGAATTTGTTGTTAAAGTATGCTACTGCTTCCTCTAAGGGGAGGTGTTTTAAAATAGACCAATTACATGAGTTTAATTCTTGCTGGAATTTGGCAGGGTCAAAGTTTATATTGTTTCTAACCTTTCTGAGTAAGGGTTGTTGGAAATTAATGGCTTTGTGCTTAATTACATAGGTGATAAGGTGATCGCTTAGGCCATCAGGGAGGATACCAGAGGTGTACAGTTGGGGGTGACTATTTATGAGTACCCAGTCAAGTATGCTTTCTTTTTGGTTCGGTTTACCTATCCTGGTAGGGGTGGATATGATTTGTGTAAATGCATGCAGGTTAATATGGGTGGTTGGGGATTCTGAGGAACAGGTGCTCCAGTCTATGTTAAAGTCTCCAAGTAGTAGGGTTTCTTGGGGGTAGTGACATGATAGCTAGTGCAGGATATCTTCAAGTGTATATATATTGTTACCTGGGGGTATGTACATACAGATGATATTAATGCATTTATTTTTATTAAGTTGCAATTTGGTGGCAAGAATCTCCGAATTATTAATCTGAGGTGGTTGTATTACATCTATGGTGACATTCAACTCAGATTTATAGAGTACATCTACCCCACCCCCCTTCCTTGAAGCACGATCCAGCCTGTGTATGTTGCACCAAGGTGGTAACACTTCATTGTCTGTAGTGTTAGGTTTTATCCAGGTTTCAGATAAACAGAGAATCTCAGGGGAGTGGACATCCAGATGTGCATGCAATTCATGCACCTTGTTATTAATGCTTCTAATATTGAGATGACAGGCTAGGAGAGAGTTGGTTGAAAGTGGGAGGATTTACAGCTGGGGTGATAGTATGGCCTTTTGGGACCTGAAATCCCATGAGAAACTGGTTTTCATACAAGGTAAGTAGGTATGGTGCGAACAAGAGGGGTAGTAAAGAGGAGTATATCATTATCTGTGATTCAGCTAGTGAGCTAAGGAACTGTTTTAACTGGTGATGCAACACCAGAAGATAGAGTGGTGAGGTAAAGGTACTGGAAGGGGGATGGGAGAATGCCAGATGAAAGCTAATAAGTGCTATTAAAATGTACGAGAAGAATGGGGGTGGGAGTAATTATCCCAGATGAAAGCAGATAGGATCTAGAAAGTGGGGGAGTGGCTATAGTACTACAAATTTAGAGGTACTGGGTACGGGAGGAAATTGGGGGCAGGGAGGGGAGCGAAGAGAGCCTGAGTGGAGCGAGGGTGAATGTAGTGGGGCTATTGCAGTTTACAAAGTTTCCTAAGGTGTCCTAAAGCTATAAGGTAAGTATTATAGTTCTTAATGTAAGAGTCAGTTTACTTAAGTTACAGGGGAAGATGGCAAACACTCTAGTAGAAAAAAGAGCCCTATGGCTGACCAAAATGGTGACCTGCTTAATTACACAGCACTGTAAGTGAAAGCTTAACAAATGCATTTTGTGTGCAACTTACTCTGCTTAAATGTTGAGAGAAACTGATTGCAGTCCTGCAGACACCATTCTGTAGGGAACTGTAAAGTTCAATCTGCTTAAATGCTGAGAGAAACTGATTGCAGTCCTGTAGACACCGTTTTGAAGGGAACTGTAGAGTTCAATCTGCTTAAATGCTGAGAGAAACTGATTGCAGTCCTGTAGACACCATTTTGTAGGGAACTGTAGAGTTCAAACTGAGTCACACCAGGTCAGCCAAGGGGGGAAGAGAGAGGGAAATCCTAAGCACCTAGATTTGAAAGTCAGTTAAAATGCCCTGACAGACATGCCCATGCCATCAGTACATTTCTAAGTAATGCATACAGATAAAGGTAGCATTTGCTGATCAACATATCTATATCTATATCTATATCTATATCTATATCTATATCTATATCTATATCTATCTATATTAAACAGATTTTTGTTAACACCATTTCAGCATATGCAGTATATAGCTGAAAAATGCAAGCATACCTTCTCAAGGACAGTAGTCTTCTGTGCAGATATATCCTAGAGTAATATCCTCTTCTGTGTTCTCTACATAAACAAGTCTCCTCATCTTCAATTTCTCTAGCTACACCGTTGCCTTTTTATGGTCTAGCTTCAGGGTTGTGAGCACAGTGAAGATGCAAATGAGGAGTGAACGCATTAGAATTGCTGAATCTCAAATACTTGGCTCTGTGTAGAGATGTAAACGTAGAACAGGCACTTTCTCAGTGTTTGTTGCTAATGGATTGCAACTGTGAAAGATTACTGGTAGGGAGAAGGAAAACACAGCAGCAATGCAGCCTGTCCTACCTCCAGTGTGTGTGCATCAGGTTAGACTTACAAAGTGTAGAAGTAAATTTATCAAGGTTGGAAATGTAAGTTAGCAGCACACAAGTTAGTGGTTCTGTTCATTAACATCCAACCTTCCCTTTATTTGTTAGCAGCTGTCTATTATTGCCATTTAATATCCTCACACATTTTAAGGAAAATGATATAGAATACCTTACAGACTGCATGTCTCAGACAAGAATGAACAAGAAACATAGAGAGATAAGACAGAGATGCAATTTTTGCATGCAGTATTCATAAATAGTTCTATGATCACTTGGTGCATTACATCCAAAATGAATACCATGGATGATATTGCAGTTGGTTGTATGCAGAATGGTTTCAGTTCCTCTGCTGCAAAACTATTTGTGTGGCAAAGAGGGAAAAGGCACACTTTCTAAGGTTTATTGGGCTGAGAGTTCAAATCCTAACCTATGTAGAACTGTTTCATATGTGCATGTTTATTTCATAGCTTGCTTTTCTTAATTTCAGCTACTTTTCCCTTTTATTTTATTTTTTTTATTTTATTTTTTTTGTGTTTTTAAATTGTTTGCCAGTGTTTGTGCAGTAAACAGTTTAGCGCAAACAAGGGAAATGGAGAAAACGAATGTCAGGTTTGGCTATGCTTATCTCATTTGTAAGACACTTAGCAGTGTGTAAACCCAGACTACTTCCTGACACAGGAATCAGACAAAACACCTGCAAACTGGGCATCTGTAAAAGAGTAAAGGTCAAAAAGGATACATAGATTCATAGGTTCATAGGTGTTTACAAAGCTAATGACCACTAGGGCTATTTTAAGCCTAGCTAAGCATCCAAAATCTCTGACAAGTTCTGATACCTTTGATAAGTGTAAGCATGGGCCTGGGAGAAGAACTACTTACAGGTTACCTGTGTCCATTACAGACATAAGTGCCAAACCAGGGATGAATTTCTGGTTTCCCATCTAATTGTCCAAGTTGCACTTGAATTGGGTTAGGTAGTAACTCTGCTTCACATGATTGGGGAGCCTGTTCCATAGGGGAAGTAGTCTCTGCGATACATACCTAACCCTCCAGCAGGTCCTATTTATATCACAGGTAAGGTTTAAGTCTTTAAAATGGGTAATTCTGGTGCTGTTTGTTTTGTTGACATGCAGGAGGTCCATCAGAGTGGGGTCTGACAATGCCCTGTATGCCAGGCATAGACCTCCCCTCAAAAGCCTGTAGAAGACAGAATACAGAAATAGGGCCTTGAGGCGATCTGCATAGGACATATTACTTATGCCCTGTATTCTTTTAGTGAGGAACCCCTGTGGACATTCCAATTGTTGGCTATGCCTGGTAAAGTAAATACCAAAGAGGGCATTGTACTTAATGATAGGTCTGATGAATGCCAAATACAGTGGAATAATGACTTCCTTGGACTTAGATGCCATACCATTGTTTATAAGTTGTGCAATATAGAATAATGTCCTCACTACTGTAGACATGTGATGATCAAAGGCTAGATTACTATGTGTGTCCCTAAGTCCTTGACTACTGGGTCAACTCTAAGGGGTATATTGTCAATATGATAGTTACCAGGGATGGATGACTTGCTGAAGGATACTATTATGCATTTCTTGACATTTAGTTTTAGTCCATGGCTCTGATACCAGTTGTTTGTCTGTGTCAGCCCCTCCTGGAGAATATTTTTGCCAATGTGAGATTCAATGACAGGTCTTAATTTGCAATCATCTACAAATTTTGTCAGCCAAAGACCACTAACATTGGCCTTGACTTCTGAAAAGTAAATACCAAAAAGGAGTGGTCCAAGGACTGATCACTGAGGGACACCACTTGTGACTGGCCTCTTTGAAGAGGTGGACTCCCCAATGTTAACTTCCTGGGTCCTGTCTGTAAGCCAATTGTCTATCCACTGGGTGACATATGGGTTTGTACCTAATCTCTTAAGTTTGTTACAAATGCCTGAGTGGGGTATTGTGTCAAATGTCTTGGCCAGGTCAAGGTAGGCAATGTGAATGATTTTGCCTTCATCCATTGGTTTGTGACCTTCTCAAAGAAGTCTACCAGGTTGAGTATGCATGATCTGCCCTTGACAAAACCAAACTGGGTTGGGTCCAGTGTTTGGAGGTTTTCTGTATCTCTATTGATCATCTCCATGATAATTCATTCCATGGCTTTACATATAAGACTAGTGAGACTTATGGTTCTGTAATTTCTGGGGTCTGTAGATGGCCCACTTTTGTGAGGGATGACTGTTGTATTTTCCATTCATGAGACACAAAGCCTGTTTGTAGGCTACAGTTAAATAGTAATTCCAGAGGCCATGATAGGTCATGTTTCATGCTATTTAGAAAGCATCCTGTGATATTGTCTGGGCCCATTTATGCAGTGTTCTTGGTCTTAGAGAGAGCATTAAGAATCTGTTGCCTAGTGATGGAAGGAGAGTTATATTTGATGATATTTCCTGAGGGAAGATTGTGGGGGAGTAAATTTGGAGATTAGTTTATCAGCCAGGAGGTTTGCTATCTGTTCTGTCTAAGTACAGGTGGCTCCATTTACAATGAGCTCTGCCCACAATTGTGTATTGCGTTTGAGGTTGCAGACATAGCTAAAGAATGCTTTGTGGTTGCCCCTGGCAGCTTTGGTAGGCTTTATTTGTCCTCTGAATTGCTTGTTTGGTTTGATAAGAGTGCTTGTATCTTGCTGGGTGCTGTAGCTCCTAATTTTTGCCATGTTTTTCTTCCTCCTGTTATACAGCCGATTGATTTTGTGATTCTACCAGAGTGGCTTATTTTTTGAGTTTGTTCTGTGCTTCCTCCTAGTAGGTACACCTGCCTCTATGCAGCTACTAACCTGCTTATACAGGGTTCTGTGAGCAGATCTGCATAGGCAGAAGTGTTCTCAGTGCTTATGGGGGCTTGAAATTTTGTCAGGTTCTCACTTAATAGCAGGAGGTTAGCCTTAGAATAGTTCCTGAATATTCCAGGTTTAGCTGAGGTCCAGGTTTTATTTTTACCTCAAAGGAGACCATTTTGTGTTCATACCTTACTAAGGAAGGCATTACAGTAGGAAGTGTGCAGCAGTCCATATTAGTGAGAACCAGATCCAGTATGGCTGCACCCCTGGTTGGGGTATTAACTATCTGGTCCAGGGAGTCTGTGTTTACAAAATACAGGAATTTCTGTGCATGCACATTTGGTGTCATATAGGATTCCCAGTTAATAGTGGGGTAATTAAAGTCACCCATAAATATGGTATTGGGTTGGATAATTAGTGTTTTTAATAAGCTTAAATACATGGTATGGGTTTCCTAGGTCATAGAGGGGTCCTATAGCTTGCAAGGAAGTGGTATTGGATTTTACCTTTGGTGATTTGAAAATGGAGCAGCTTAAGTGCATTGCCCTGTTTGACCAGCTTTGAAGTATATTTATTTTTGATATAAATAGAGACACCTCCGCCTTTGGTCCTTGCCTGTGAAGTAGCTGGCCTTAATGTGTGGAAGGCATTATAACCTTGTACTGTTGGTGTGCTCTCCGCGGGTTTAAACCATGTCTTAGTGATGGCAAAGACACCAGCATTCTCTAGCATAAATAGAGCTTCTGTGGAGTGGAGTTTTTTTGTTTAGACTCCTATCATTGAGCATTAATACCTTTAGATTTTCTTGGTTTTGATTGGCTATGTTGGAAGTACTTTCAGTTTGTCATTGCCCAAAAAAGGCACTATGGAGGAAGACAATGTTTTAGCTAATATTCGAAAACCTAGAGGGGAGAGGTGCAGACCATCCCTAGCAAAGCAGGTTGGTCTGTTGACCATCTTCTTCCATGCTGACAAATATTGCACCCCATAGAATGACACCAGAAACTAAGCCAATTATTAAAATCAATCATCTTTTGTTTGTATTATGGCATCATCTTTGGAGAAGGTAAAATGCTGCTCAGTGCTAGGCTCATAACAGCCCAAGACACATATTCCAAGAGCTCCATGATATCTCTCTTCATATAGTCTAGGGAGGTACATCTCAGGTTATTGACTGCCACATGGACTATGACTGAGTCATATTGGTAATTGTGGTCCAGTGACCTGAGTGCATGTGTAATGTGGCAGATCCTAGCCCCTGATAAGCAACTGACAGTAACTTTCTCTTTACTCAGCCTGGTGAGAAGGACATCAGTGTGCTTTACAATGACTACAATGTTGGATTGTGTGGTGACTTGCCTTATGGGCTTAGATGTAGAGGCTCCATGAGATGTAGCTCTATGTGTTGATGTGGGTGTTGTTTTGAAAGAGTGCATTTAGGGAAGCTGAGGGTATTTGTTAAATGTACTTTGTCTAGGTGGGCTTTGTGGTTTAGGAAGGTTACATGTAAGTGACTCAGCATTTGTGGGTCTATATGTCTGCTTTGAATTGTGCATGATGGGTACAGTATGTGTACTACTAACAACATTATTGACATTAGGAGTACTTTTATGTGATAGCTTTGCCTCCAGTGACATTGTATAAATACATCTCTCACATACCATATCAGTTTGTTTGAGAATTAACTGGTTGTCAGTAAATATGAGACAATTTCTACATTGCCTCAGGATGCCCATATCCACCAAGCCAGTAATGTAGACTGTCGGAAAGTTCATGTCCATGGCAACAGACCCTTTTCTATTGATTAGAGAGATAGAGTGAGAATATCAGTCACTGTCAGGAGTATCCGGTCTGCAACTATATGGACAGTGCTTGTCACTGCAAGCTAGTTGCCTTGTGCAACTAGGTACTGGAGAAATTTCAATTGTGCTTTTACAGGAAAAATGTCACTCAAGGTGTCTGAGTCTGTACAGAGCACTGCCAAGCACTTGAGGGGAAACTAATACATGGACCCTGAAAATATAAGGATGAAAACAGGATCTGTGGAACCTAGTCAGACTTTCCCGGTCAACAAATGTTAAATAAATAAATAAAATAAATAAATGAAGTATTTAGGCAGATATTCTGAAGTTAGAAAGAAAAACAAGCAGTAATTACTGAAAACAAAGAATTAGCTTTTCAAGAAAGATGAAAAGAGGAGAGTCATATTAATGGCTACTGCCTGGTGACTACTAATGCTGGTCTCACTACAGCTTCATTATGTTGGGATACAATGCTCCTTTGATTCTTCTCTCACCAGAAACAACATGTTAGCAGCAATCCCAGTAAGAGAAGCAGGCTACAGCCTGTTTGGTGATCCACAGTCTTGTCTCAGATGAGCCTTTCAGGTTTAGCTGTCTAAAAAGTTAAGTTTTAGTGGAGACCCTCTATTTTTGAAAGAGCAAGACAGATTGAAAGGGGGTGGGAACTTTAGTATTCTGGTACTATGGAACACAGTAGGATAGCCAATAATTTTAAATAGTTGAAGGGGAGTAATTTCACAAAATGATAATCTTGAGCTTACTCACACCAGCCAGTGAAAGGAGAGAGGGAACAAGATATATGATCAAATTAACATAAGAGGCAGGCAACTAAAAAGCATTGTTGCAATTTTCGCTTTCCATTGTGCAACATCACTAAACAACATTGCAAAGTGGTTAGCAAGGCTCCCCATCACCTGCAGCCATCAAACACACATAGACAGGATCCAGACAGTCAATAGTTGAAAAAATATACTTTCAATTAATTATGTTGAGCACTCTGCAAACACGCTAAGCAGGATTGTGCACTAGTTAACACTCAGAACTTAAGAATGAGTAGGATATTATGGAATTGTCACTCAGTTACTCCTGTAGCAGCAGGTATAAATGTAGGGATGAAATACAGATGGTCATGGGTTCTAGTATAAGGTGTGTAACCTGTTTTTACTGATGTGACAGTGCAGTTTATGGAAATGAACTGAAAAATATGTAAGTGCTATTTCAACATTTTTGTGGCAAGAGGTGTAAGTGTAGGGCTACCATACACATGGTCTTGGGTTCTAATGCAGGACATTCTAAATACCTTTAGTGTTGTTCCATTTCCCATTATACTCACACTCACTTATAATACTTTTGATAGTGGAGCTGATATGAATTACATATGCGAGGGATAAGACACCCTTATTGTGTTTACAGATATATCACTGAGGATATATTGTCTACTATATTTCATAAGTATAATTCTGCTCTTTGGACTTGGATGGCCTTCACAATTAATTAAGACACATATACAATTGGATCTATATACAAGAACCTTGTCAGATCACACACATACATGTGTAACACTGCAAGCTACCAGCTGTACTTATGAATGATCCCTGACTATGTTTTGGCAGCACTTTTCTGTGGCAAGGATGGAAAATCACCCCTGTAGAAGAAAATGTGATAATAATTTGTCCCTTATGTCTAGGTTTGAATCTCATACCTTAAAAATCAATTTTACCAGTATATAAAGAAAGTATATGTCTGCAAACTTAACTCACCTAACAGTTACCTTCCAATTTTCAATATATAGTTCTAAGCTACAACAGCAAACACCCGTCAAACTAAGGTCAAGTGTCAGATTAACCTTTCAATTTATTTCCTCCCTGGTTGGCATTGCTGCTGTCCGCTCAACATCATGCAAATGCGGTTGCCATTGCTGCTCGGGTTGTGCAGTACCAGTAAAAATGTTAACAGGAATTAGCTGAAAATAATTAGTTGCCATTGCTCTAGTTTGGGTATTAAGACATGTCTGAAGTTAGAGGTGAATGTGCCCAGTTTAGGGCCCAGAAGTGGAGTGCTCAGGAGTCCAGGATATATATTGGAATCCTGTTAAAATGCCACATCCAAAGGCTTCTGCAGGGGGCTATTCTGGCTCCCAGTACAAGTCTGAGCCTATGGGTAGCTTGGCTCAGGCTGTATCTAGTGCTACTGGCACCCCACACACTAGAGAACAGTGTAGGCATCATTTTAATGACCTACAGAGACACAAGAGGGATCTACTTAGTCAGTGGTTGTATGAATTTGAACTGCTGACATGTCACAGCTGTTTAAGTATGATAATAAGAGAGTATTTATAATACATAGAAAGCTAAATATAGGCAAGATGGGTATGCATAATGTTCTTCTCTTTTTTTTCTGTTCTTTCCATAGCTAATGCCAAAGTAGAATTTAATTGATGGCTTCATGCTGATTGAATGGATAGACTCAGGGAAGCAAGTGGTATGTATGCAGCACAAGATTATTGTATCTTTAAAAGTTAAAATAGATTTGGTTTTTATACAGTTGTAGCAAATTGAACATGCATATCATAACTGTCAAAGCAAGTATGCATGCATTAGTCTGTAGCACAAGATAACCTTAGGATTCAAGTATAAGACTGTAGTTACAAGTTGCGGGTTCATTACCAAGAGTAACAACTATACAATACTGCATTTCTTTAATAATATTACATACAATTAAACTCTATGAAAGAGGCATGAATGCCCTGTTGTTAACTGTAATCTGTATAATTGGATTAAGCCTATGTGCAACATATACACATTTCAAGGATTACTTTCACCAATCTGTAGCTATAGTGTGTAGTTGTTAGGATGTACACTTAAATATAATACTTCAGATAAATTAGTTACATAATTCTGTTAATGTATTGCATGTCATATATGATGGTACTAATTGTATCTCTCTTTTTTTTCTCTCACCCCAAGCCTTATCTCTTTTTTAAAATTCTATTGTGTGTCATGAAGTTCTTGTAAACTATGAAGAATATACACTCTCAATATCAGTTTTGCCTCTCTTTTTGATTCCAGGGCTAGAAAGTTTTGAAGTGTATTTGTCATCAAAACATGTCCATGTCATCCATCTGTAACAAATCATTAAATGCTTCATAGCAAAGTGAGTTTATCCAGCTTCAGTGGGTCAGCCTGCCTCAGCTCCACCTGCTCAAGCACCAATTCCTAACACATCTTGGACCCAACCTGACAGAGCGGCCTCTGCTGTCCCTGCATTACCTGTGCCCACAGGTAGTACTGCCCTGACAGCTGGTGCTGTGATGTCCCTTGGAAGTAGTGTCAGAAGTGAGGATTTCATCACTTGCTAGGAGATGCCAGGGTTGGTGCATAGGGTTGTGCACCACACCATTGGTGTATGCTTATGCTGGATGGAGAAGCTGCTCTTCACTTATGGTATGTAGGAGTAGAAAATGTCAAGCAGTCCAGCCATCAGAAGATTAAAAGGACAGTGATGATAGTTTGTCTTGTTTCTTTGCATTTGCTTCCTCACCTACCCAACTTACCTGACCCAGTAATACCAACATCCCTTACCCAGCATTCTTCTCTTATTGAATTAAAAATGGTCACCTGTCCCACAAAAAAATACCATCCAGTACATAGCTCTCTATTTCACGCATGTGTCTTCTTGACACACTTGATTTGGTCCATTTGGCTATACAACATAATTACATTGTTGTCACCCGTCTTTCTGGAGGTGACAGTCCAAATGCAGCTAATATTCTGCACATATTTTCAGTTTAAAATGTTGAAGAAATGGATGGCTCTGGCTCTTTCCTACCTCCATCCTGCACATTTCTGTATTGCTTTCCCTTTGTTCTTCCCCCTGCTTGCTCCCCATTTCACCACTTTCCTATCTACCCCATTTAACACCTATAATTTTGTCAAAAAGTAGAATCACACACAGCACACATATTATAAGCACAAGAAAAAGCAATGGCTCCCTTCATTTTTGGCCTCTATGTTTGTGAAGAGTTTGGCTTTGCATACCATTGCCAGGTGACAGTGAGCAGCTCTACAATGCTGTGGTTACCTCCTCACAATGCCCCTTAACCCTGCTGCACTACTTCAACACACGCAGTAAAACATGCTGAATGAACCATAGAGAATAATGTCATTACATTGTCACTGTTTATTTAACAGTATTAAATACATATACATTTGAACACAGTATCTTCTGGACTCAAAAAGAAATGTATCAATGCATTTACACCTGCTGTCACAAAGTCAGCTAAGCAGCAGGTGTGTTTCATACACTCAAAACTAACTCTCAGAATTTTAGCAATGAGGCTTATATTTGCACCCTGATTAAGTGTAAACAGGGAAAGTAATATAAATGTGTTCCTCACATGCACAAACACTTTGTCTGCCATTGGGCAAACCCATTGCTCACTGCTGTGCTATACAAAGTCACTATTAGCATGTATTAGTGATGTTCACTGTCCATTTACTCTTCATGCCATGAAACTACAAATGGAAATATAGCAAACTGAAGGCCCTAACGATATTTCACATATTTACAATGCGACCATGTGTTGCTTCCCCCATGCACTGCAACCCTGGTCTCTCTGTACTTGTTCACAAATACATCAACTACACTACATGAATTAATAATAAATGTGTGATATGTAATGCACATCAATCTGGTAACATGCAGAACCAGAACTATGTTCACAGTTGAACAAGCCTTCACATTCATCAACTAACCCTGGGAACTATTGACCCATAAGCCTAACCAGCCTTATCTGTAAGGCTATGGGAAAATAATCATGCACCTTATCCATAAGGACATAGGCAACCTTCAAATTATTGGCCCAACCCAGCTTGGTTTTGTCAAGGGTAGATCTTGCCTAGTAACTTATTAAATGTAGTGGACTTATTTAAGAGTATTACCATGCTCTGGATGAGAGAAGACAGTGAATACTGCCTATCTTGATTTAACCAAGTCCATTGACATAATCATCCATTCAGGTATCCTACAGAAACTTTCCCATTTGGGGATTAACCCATACTTTACTAGATAGGTAGCCAACTGCTTCACCTACAGAATGCACCCTGTCAATGTTGGAGAGTCCACCTCTACCAGTAGGCCAATTAACAGTGGAGTACCACAAGGCTCTCTGCTGGGTCCTCTACTGTTTGGAAACTATCTCTGTGAAGTCCAGGTGAAGGAAGATGGCCTGTGGCTTGCCAAGTTTGCAGATGACTGTAAACTGAATGCAATCATATGGAGATCCTGAAGATGTTAACATATTGCATAAAGGGCTGACACAGATAAATGATTGATGCCAAACTCATGGACTGAAAATTAATGCATTAAATGTCTCAATATCCCCTTTGGCAAAGAAGTATCCCTTGCTAATTATGATATAGATAGCACCCCTCTAAGCTCAAACTCAGTGATGTGAGACTTGGGAACACAGGTTGATAGCAATCTAAACTTTGATTACCATGTGTCCATTGTGGTAAAAAAGCATTCTACGTTGCGCACCTCATAAATAAGGACATTGCATCCAAGAACAGGGAGGTCATAGCTCCGCTGTACTTGACCATTATCAGACAACTACCTGAGTATAATGCTTCCCCTCTATATGTACCTCACTAGACATCTGTAACAACTAGAGAGACCACTGAGGTTTCTGACCAAGAGAATTGAGGGACTCTAAAACATGACATACATGGAAAGACTGAAAGCCCTATCACTGTTCTCAGTATCATACAGGCTGCTGAGAGGCAACCTGTGCCTAGTCTACAGAGCAGTCTCAGACCCTGCCCTAATGTAAATGCTGCACATCCGCAAATGAAATGGGACAAGAATAACTTGCCAAAGGGATCTCAACCTAGCCTGTGTCATAAATAGAACATGCTGAAGAGACGGAAATATCTTCCAGCGATTTTCAGTCCTCTGGAATAGGCTCCCACTCCATGTGAAGCAGACCTTCTCCATGATCCTATTCAAGTGCAACCTTGACAACTGGATGGGTGACTATAAATTCACACCAGGGGTGGCACCTAAGTCCATCATAGACAAGGATAGTCTGTGATGATCACAAAATCACTCTGATAACAACCACCATATAACTATGGTCAATAAAGGTACTCAAGTTTTTACACAGCTAGACTTGTAAAGCTCTAGAGCCAATAGTCTGATGACCTCCTATGAACCTATGCAGGCCTCCCAATATCTTTTCTCCAATATCCACTGCTGATATCATCCACTATAAGTTGTCCTGCAGCATTGCAAAAGTCAGACTTGTGCTGTGGAACTTGCATAAAGTACTGGGTTCTGTAAACTCTATAGACTATGTACTTAGGTAGGGGGGGTCTGTTCTCACTGCAGTCAACTGGTGTGTGTGTGTGTGTGTGTGTGTGTGTGTGTGTGTGTGTGTGTGTGTGTGTCTATTTAGCCAGAAGAGCGTAAGTGCATCTCCTACAGTTACCAATCCAAACTCATGAATTGACACTATTTTGACAGTTGCATATGCCTACACATCCATTTCATGCAGACCTCCCAACATCTTCTCTTCAACATCCACTGCTGATGCCATCCACTATAAGTTGTCCTGCAGCCTTGTAAAAGTCAGACCTGTACTGTGGTGCTTGCATAAAGTACTGAGTTCTGTATTCTGTGTACTTAGGTAGGGTGTTCTTCTCTCACTGCAGTAAGCTGGTGTGTGTGTGTGAGTTTGGGTTGTGTACTTGCTTGACATTAGAGACATCCTTTTACACCAGCATGTGGGACACTGCTACTACCATAATGTCCTTACTAGACTCAGACTGCTCATGTCATCACTTATATCTGATTTGTATATGTGCACTATCCCCACCAAGGCAGGGCCAGGGATTGGCCTGGAGGCCAGGCAGAAGTCACCTCATCCTATATGATACATATGACAGTGGCATGGCTTTCACTCTATCCACATACAGCACATCATGGTTTACAGGTCCTGTGTTTTCATGTTGAGAAACACCTGTGGTCTCTCCATCTGCTAGATGTGTCTGGTGAGGTATATTTATTTATTTATTTGACATTTGTTAACTGGGATAGTCCATCGGAGCAAAAACCCTTTTTCAGTGGAGGCCAGGGGAGAAAAGCTCCACAGTTCAAGTAAGCAAGAAAATTTACAAAATTGAAGATGAATACAGTGAAAAATTTACAATAAAACAGTTAAGCAAATGTAGAAAAAGCTCCACAGTACAATATAGTAAGAGGCATTATAACAGTGAAGAAAAAACACAGCAAAGAAATATACAATAAAACATTTGAATGAATTTACTTAACACAGTGGGTTATCTTCAGTGGCTAATTGTACATGCAAAAGATAGCATTATACTCTATTAGTGTTCTGATGAAGTCAGAGTATAGTGCTGTTATATAATCCTCAGATCTGAATACAATGGCATGACTTATGATGTGCACAACATAGCCTTTATATACCATTGTAGACACTTGGTGGTCGAAGTTCAGATTGCTATCCCTGGGTTTCAGCATAGTGGGAGTGCTGTCAATGCTTCAATTAGCAGGGAATTCCACTTTGCAGAAGGACAAAATAAAAACACATTTTTGAATTTATTTGTAGACCATGTTGCTTTGTCACAATCATTTGTCTGTGTTAGCCCATCCTGTACTATGTTATATCATTGGTGGACTCAGTGATTGCACCCAATATGCAAGAATCAGCAAACTTGGTAAGGCAAAGACCATATACTTTGGCCTGAGCTGTCGAGAAATAGATTCCAAACAGTAAAGGGCCAAGCACAGATCCCTGGGGTATGCCAGTGGTGACAGCTCTAGTGGTACAGGTTGATTCATCAACTTTCCCAGTATGTGTTCTGTTGGTGAGCCAAATGGTTACCCAGCTAGTGATGTAAGAGTTAATCCCTAGCTAGGAGAGTTTTTGCAATGATACCTGCATGGGGGATTGTGTCCAAACCGTAGGCCAGATCAAGATAGGCAGTATGCACTATCTTACCCTCATCCAGTCCTATCACACAGAATTAATGGGCTGTGATAACATCACAGATTGCCTATAGTGTGACTCAGCATATACACCTTCCTGACACTGTTGAAAACACACTTTAACACACCCTCCACACAGAATATGTTCTTGTAAAAGGGCATACATCAACATGCATCCATCTGAGTTTGGGGTGAGAGCACCCAATGCATGCATGTATAGACACATCCTGACTCTCCTCATTTGTGAGGTAGACCAACATGTTATCATGGACTTTTTCTAAATGGACAGTAGTAATATCTCAGCTGTGTGCAACAGACCTGTGTGAGTTGTTAATGCTACATCATGTCTGTTACATCTGTTAGATGTCTCAAAGAGGTTATCGAGGGCATGCATGATGAGAAATCTATCATCCTTTTGAACTTGACAAGCCAAAGGCATTTGACACAAATCCACACTGAGGTATTCACTCAACACTGTCGGATGTGGCCATAAGCACCTATATCACCAAGTGGGTAGAACAGTGGATCACATACGTGGTATCTAAATATGTTGATATGTGTGAAGTGACATATATCTTAGGCCCAGTGATCAGGTCCATTCATCAGGGCTATCTGCTAGGCCATTTTCTGTCCATTATTTAAGTCACAGGTGTCACAAATGACATACACATCATGTGTCCAAAAAGCTATCTGAATGACTACAGATTGTGAGCAATCATTGACTTCAGCTATGATATTAGTATAATGCAGACATAGCAACACATACCAAAGATTGTTGCCACAGCCATGACAACACCTGCAATTAAACAAAAATATGGGTGATTTGTTGCATAATGAAAACAGACTCACAACCCAAAGATAATGTAGACATCACTCCTTATAAGCATGCCAATAATTATGTGACCTGTGTCCTGGTGTAGATGGTATGTGGAGCATCCACCATGTGGCCAGAGTGCTTACTACTCCCTTGTATGTAACACAGCTACTGAGTATGTGAAAGACAACTACATCAGAGACCATAATACCTTGATAGTTCACAGCCTTCATCACACTAATAACTGAGTACAATGTACCCTTCTTCATGTACCTCCCTACACAACTTCCAGTGATGTGTAACTAAAGTATATCACCTTTGCCACAGTGAGATATCACACATCTTATTGGCCATACCTAGATATTCCTTTTGTTGCATAACCATTATTGTCTGATGATGCAGAACCCCCATCAAGTTGTTACACCAGATGCATGTGTGATACCTGTTCACTGATGCTCACAGTACATGCATAGCTGTTTGACAACATTGATGGCATTGGTAACATTCGTGACAGTGTGGGTTATGCTATATATATATATATATATATATATATATATATATATATATATATATATATATATATATATATATGTCGACTAGCCTGTATTGATCATAATGTCACATACAGAAACCATCTCAGATCACTCAGAATTACCTATGTTATATCAGAGACATGGGATAACTGTTGGTATTATTCTAATATTGTCCATGATTGTGCATGATTCTTTTACTGTTGTCCATGAACCTTTACCTGTGTCCCACTTGTTGGAGAGCTCTGCTGAGATTACACTCATATTCAGGCAAATCAGTTTGCAAAGTTTCACAATATGCACCCTACAGCAATAGTATATAACATTCCTGCTAGATGTCCTTTGCATTGTTCATGTAAGGATGCTTATTTCAAAAAGACATGTTCCCCATTGTTATGTCACTTTCTGTGACAGTCACATAATACACATGTTCACTGTGCAGTCCTTACTGTACCATACTGATATGTGATTGGTGTTGCTGCTACAACTGTCTTCCATTGACATGCCATCATCTGCTGTGCATTACATTTTTCACCTGTCCTCTTTCCCTGTGTTCATTCCTATAATTCATTTGTGTGTCCCTATTCAATATACACACTTCCTCTGAGTGTTTATTTTATATGGCAGTGCATGTACCCTTACAGATCATTTACACACCTTCTGTACAGAATGCCTGGAATGGGATTTCACAATACTCTGCACTGTATACACTATCATATACTGTGTTTGGAACATATACATAACTATGTGTTAAGCTCTGGTAATCATTGTGGCATTCTGCACAATCCTGCTAACCTACTGTGCTCTGAAGTAACCAGATTTGCTATCTGTGTTGTTTTACACAGTTTCCTGGCTACCAACACTGTTGCCAGCCATGAAACTGTGCTTATTTATGTTTAAGCATGGTGGACAGCATGAATATGTAATTAGTGCTGCTGCTCACCATCCATCACCATGCACACACGTAAACCCCATGTAGGCTTTCCGTGAAGCCTATAGAGAGATAACTGAATCCTGGGGTGCATTTCTTCAACACAGTTTTCTTTAATGTATTACATGAAAGAGGAAATACAATTCTCCTGTCAACACCTGGACATCTTAAAAATGCAGTTCTAAAGTACATTTTCTGATGTAGTTTATAAAGGAGTTACTATTATAGATTTTGTAAACCTTAACTAAAGATTAAATGTTTTATTGTCTGATTTATATATAAAAAATGCAAAATACAGACATTAGATTTTTAAGTCAGTTTTAACAATGCTGACATCTCAGAGATTTCATGTTAGAAATGATAATTTGCATGTAGTGCAAAGAAAATGATCGTGCTCAAATATCAGTTAAATAAAATGCTGGTCCAGCACAAATCTAGTGCAAGACTCAAATTTAACAATTCTTAGAAGGGTGCTTAACAATTGTTAAGCACACCCTATGCACAGTTAAGATTACATCTGTCAGTAAAAGCTGACAACACCAACCAGTAAAAGCAGCAGCAGAACATGAAATGGTTTCATTTCAACTCCCATTTCTGCCTGTAGTCTGCTACATATGTTACTTTGAATTCTGGATCAAACTGCTTCCTTAGATGGGAATATATAAGGAAATGAATGTCTTCCCTACTCCTTTATTGGCTTTCAAAGGTGACACAATACATTGTTTTATTTTTTCACTTGTGTAGCTAGTAGTACCTGGATCAGATAAATCTAATCTCTGATCATATCATAGTATTCTGTGTTCTCAACATGAATGCCAAGATTTACCTTTTGAGTTTCACTCTCAAGATCAATTTCTTGGTATGCTTGTCAAAAAACACATAATATAAAAATTACGACTGGTAGCCCGATCATAATCCTCAATTTTAAGTCATGTGCCTTTTTGTTACAATTAATATTCATTTATCATGTTGTAGTATGTTGAATGTCCATGTCTATCAACTTCAAATAGTTAAATAAGTTAACATCTAGCAGACCTATAAAATATATTAGCAATCACCAGGCAATGTTTACTACTTTTGCCCAAAAATTCCTTATTATGAAGAAGATGAAAAAAGTCCTTAAAAAATCAACACATCTCAGAACACTCAAATAATCAAATACGTTGTTTCTGTTATTTCCAGTAGCATTCCATTTTTATTTTGTTGTTTATTTATTTATTTTTGGAGTAGTATGAGAATAGAACTCAAGTATGGCAGTGCAATGTTTATACAGAAAGACAATAAGTGAGAAGGTCACACTGAAAAACCAATCAGTAAAAACTAAATGAAAACTCCAGCCAAGCTGGAACTTCCAATGAGTGACCTCTCAAACCTCTTCAATCAGAGGCACATGGGATATATGCAAATTACCCTTATGAACACCAGGTGTTTCAGCTAATTGGCGATTCTGAATACCCATGACTTGTTTTGTTGTTTTAATGGACAGTTTCAGGCCAATAAAGCCAAACCCCACTAGCTGTGGATATGCATATTTTGGCCTTGTTATGACCTCATCAGCACAGCACAAGCAGAGTGTTTGACTAAGCATAAGAAACACAGGGCTATTATATCCAGCTGATGTCCATTATCCTTAGGGTGACTGCAAAATATCCCAAATAAACTAAAACCTAACTTTATAGATAATTCTCTTGTGAGGGTTGTGAAGTAAGGAACTGCAATGTGTATAATTACTTTATAACATGTCTCCTACCGGATTTTCCAGTCCAAATGTAAAGTGCACGTCACAGCCATTATATTCAGATCTTAGGACTATATGACAGCACGGTATTTTCTTTTCCCTTTCCTTAGTTTTCTTCATTTAAATTCTTTCTTTTTTTGCCACTGTTTGTGTGATGCACCACATAGCACAAACACTGAAACTGGAGAACCTGGGCCACCAAGGAAGCAGACAGCCAAAAATAGAAAATATACTGTGTACTATATTCCTTTCAATGTATTCCTGTGAGATGGACTGGTATGGCTTTCACTTTTGCTTAAAACACATACACAAATGCCTGTATATCCAATAACCTGAAATTGCATTGCTTGCCAATCTTGAGCTCTTCTTACCATTGCTCACTGCCAAGCAACATAGTTGCTCAATGGTGAGCATTGCACAACATTTTCAAATAGTATGCACACTCCCAGTAAGTGCAATAACTGCAACTGGCAGGAAGCCATCATTCTACATTGGTCTTAATAAGTGCTAGACATGGCAGGTGTTCGTGGAGAGGGTGTGAGATTCTGTACTCAAAGATAGGGTGTTCAGGAGTACAATGTATTTGTTGAACTCCTACTGAAGGAACATGGGCCCAGGCTATTGCAGAGGGACTATTCTGGCTCAGAGTACAAGTCAGAGCATGGGATCATCTTACCTGGGCTGTGACTGGTGCTACCAATATCTCCTGCACTGGTGAGCAATGTAGACACCACTTTGATGACCTCTAGAGGAGGAAGAGGGATACCCTTGAACATTGGATCAAAGTATGTAGGAATGGGGCACTCCACAGATGTGTAAGTATCAATTACAGAGACTAATTGTAAGAGTTAAAAGCTAAATATAGTCAGGACTGGTATTCATAATGGTATTCTGTTCTGTTCTGTTTTTTTCCACAGTTGTCATAGACAGAGAACTAAATGTGAGAACCCATGCTGCTAGATTGGCCCAGAAGAGAGAAGTATGTGGTATGTATGCAACAGAACAGTACTGTAACTGTAGCATTAAAAGTTTAAGATAGTTTTTGGGGTATCTTATACAGATGTATAAAATTGAGCATTCATATCTCAGCTATAAAAGCAAGTATGCATGCATTACTGTGCAGCACAAACCAACAGTTCAATATTCTAATATCAAAGTGAGCAGGCATGTCTTAACTGTAAAAGCAAACCATGCATGCATTATTCTGTAGTCCAAAACAAAAGTACAGTATTAGGGAGTAGACAGAGGTTGTGGGTTCAAAAACCACACATCCCAACTATACAATAGTGTTAAGTTTTCATCACTATTGCAATGTAAAGTCAGACCTCCATACCAATGGTACAAATGGCCTGCTGTAAACTGTAATCAGTATAATTGCAACACACATCTGTACAATATATGCACACATAAAAGGATTGATTGCTGCACTCTGTAGTATAGTGTACATTTGTTATGAGGTGAGTAGTCTTAAAAGTAAAAAAGTTATTTGTCAGGAGGTGGTAGTCTTAAAAGTAAAGCTAACATAATAGAGTCAAATAATTGTGTCAATGCATTCTATGTCACATATGATGTTACTAATGTTATTTTTTTTTTCACTCATCACAACCCTTATCTTTTCTTTTTTTTCTACAGTACAGTGGTGTAGGCCTATCCCACAGGATCTTCCTGTCCCCACTCCACCTGCTATGGCCCTGAGGCCCAGCATGTCTGGGACACAACCCGGCAGAACAAATTCTGCTGCCTCTGAACTACCTGGCCCCTCAGGTAGTCGTGCCCCACAGGATAGGCCAGTGGTACCCTTTGGGAGCAGTGGCAGAGGTGGTGATTTCATCATCTGTGACAAACTGCCAGGGCTGTTGAGTAGGATTGTGTGCCACACTGTTGGTGCATGCCTTTGTCGGATGGAGACTTTGCTCTCCATCATTTTACTTAATAACATGAGAAATAGATGCAGACATCAAACACTGCAGTCATTGGAGCAGTGAGGTGACAGTGATGAAAGTCCAGTGGGTGAGGACTCAGTCCTCACTGCCACCCAACTTGATGACCATGGGTTCTCGATGTCCCCACCCTCACCCCAACTATTCACCAACCTCTTATGTCCTTCACCATCCCTGTCTCTTATATTGTATGTCCTGTCTGTCTGCAACTGATTCCTCACCTCCCCAACCTACCTCACTCAGATATACCTATATCTCATCTCCAACATTCTTCTCCCTCTCTCTCAAAAAAAAAAAAAATGTGCACCTGTCCCAGCAAAAAAAAATGTCCCATTCATTTTGAACACATGTCTTCTTGATACACTTCATTCAGTCCTATTGGTTATACAACATGATTCTGTTGTGGTCAACCCTCTGTCTGGAAGTGACTGAGCAAATTCAACTAATATTCTGCACATATGATAATTTTTTACTGTTGAAGAAATGGATAGCTATGGTTCTTTCTTACCTTCCTCCTGCACTTTCCTGCCCTACTTTCACTTTGTTCTTCCCCATGCTTACTCCCCATTTCACCACTGTCCTATCTTTCCCATTTCTTTTCTTTAAAGCATTATTGTGCGATGATGTGCTTCTTGAACCAATGTGCAGCAACGGTAATACATAAGTACTTAAAAGTGTTAGATTCAGTTGTATTTGGATCCAGTACCATCTGATCCCAAACAGAAATGTATCACTGCATTAACTGAAGTAACATATGCACCATAGATTCAGTAAAGTAGTAGGTATATTCCAGAGACTCAATGCTAACTGTTTAGCATCCCCATTTCACCACTGTCCTGGCTTCCCCATTTCTTTTTTCTTTAATGCATTATTTCTTGATGGTGTGCATCATGCACCAGTGCACAGCAACAGTTATGCAAAAAGCAGTTAAAAGTATTAGATAAAGCTGTGTTCATAATAAATCATAGATTTATATTTCCATAGCATGGCGACCAGCTAACGAGTGTGCAAACTCAAGCCGCATTGGTAAAGTCTAACAGATTGTATTGAGTCTCTAAAATATACCAGCTAATCAACTGACTCTGTGGCAGTAGATGTTCATGCATTGTTACTGGAGGCAAATGTTACTGTGTTCAAACACGGGTGTAGGTCATATTTTTACAAGTCTCTATGATACTTTTAAATACATTTACATATATTGCTGCCATTCACTGTTGCTTCCCATCTTTGGGCATGGAATGTCAGTCCCTCACCACAAACACCTCTCATGCCTACCATGGATCAATACCAGTGTAGAATGATATTTTCCCACCAATTGCAGTTATCTCATTTACTGGGAATGTGCATACTGTTTGAAAGTGTTGCACAATGCTTAGCATCATGCAAACATGATGTCTGGCATTGCACATTGTCAAACACCATGTTTACACAATGTTAAGTGGAGCAAATGTAAAAGTATTTGAAAGTGTTACATATACATGTATGGAACCCAGTACCACCTGGCCCCAAAATGGAATGGATCAATGCATTAATAGGTGGTGCCACAGACTCAGTTGAGTAGCAAGTGTATTTTAGAGCCTTAATAGCAACCAGCAGATTTAACTGCTGTTGCATACACCAGTTACTTAACTGACTATGTGGCAGCACATTGGTGTGCAATGCTTACCATTGCACAATAATGCTTTAGAGGAAATAAATGGGGAACATAGAACAGTGGTGACAGGGGGGCGTAAGCATGGAGAAGAACAATAGGAATTCCCTGTTGCACTGTAACAGTTAGGATTTATTGTATGAAATACATGTACTGCAAAACTGACTCTGTGGCAGCACATGTTAATGCATTGATATACTCCTTGGTGTTTGGGCCAGATGGTATTTGGTTGTAATACAGATGTATGCAGTACCTTTACAGGTGTCTATGATACATTGACATAGATTTATATACAGGTGTCATTCACAGTTGCTTAGCAATGGTGCGCATTATAAAAAAGAAAATGAAGGAGATAGGACAGTGGTGCTATGGGGACCAAGCATGGAGGAGTACAAAGTGAAATTCTTGCTAAACTGTGAGTTATTATTGATTGCATAAAATGCATGTGCTACTTAACTGAGTCTGTGACACCACCTATTAATGCTTTGATCCATTCCTTTTTGGGGCTAGATGGTACTGGGTTCAAATCCAGGTGTATGTATATGCTATTCAGATAGTTCTTGCTAATGTACAATCTATTTATTCTTTCAACTTTCTAGGTGTGGATTTGCAGTATTACATATCTGTACATATTTTAAGGACCTTTGTCCCCTCATTATGTATGCTTTTGGTCTTACTCAAAGGGGATGAGAGGAATTTTTCTGTTTCATAGTAACACATGTCTATGCAGCATGTTATGTCCCTATTTCTGTTTATATTTCCTTGCATTATGTTGGCCTTTGCGGAGAAGTGTTGTGCAGAATCAATGCTATCTGTGTAGCCCTGGTGGTCATTGTGGCATTTTGTGCAACTCCGTAGACCATTGGTGCCTTGACTTATACAGAATTGCTATTCATATTTGCTTGCAATGTTTCATGGCCAGCAATACTGCTGTGAGCCACAAAAACTTGCTTAGATGCATCTCACCTCATTAATAAGCATTGCACGATGCTACACAATGATCACCATTGTGGTAGCATATACACTCCCTGTAGGCTCTGAGTAAAGGTACATGGAGTTTATTGAATCCTGGCAATGGTGTTTAGTTGCTATGTAGGGATTTTCCATGTTACCAGTTTACGTATTGTAGATACATTAACATTGCCAACACGTATTATTTTAAACATCTTAATTTTACTTTGCATTTAAAGATAGGTTTAGTTGTAGAAGTGAGAGTATAGTTTACCTTGCATGCTGTGGCAGTTGTCATATTTTCTACATTGGTAAAACCACTAGAAGACCAGCTTTTAAAATTAGGGAATGCCTACTTGCTATAAAGAAAAAAGATGAAAACAACACATTAGCTAGACACAGAACTTGTAGGGATTTCTGTAAATTTTTCTTTTTACTGGTAGAAAACATTGATCAGTCACACTTTATAGAGTTATATAGCAACTATAATTTTTTTTTTTAGAGTTGAAGTGGTAAGTCTTTTTACAAGCGGACATAGAACCCAGACTTAATGAAGCAATATCTGTTAAATGTTTGTTCACATACTACATTATGTAATATATATATTTTTCTTGCACTTTTAGTGTTTAGTAACATGTATTGAGATGTTGTAGATTAGTTTAATAATTTGGTAGCACTTTTTTATATTAATTAAGCGATTTTGAATTTTTAATAGAAAATTGTATTCTATTGTATGTTGTTTTAATGACATACTTTTTTGAACTGTATTTAACTTGTTTGTATTTTTGCATGATTATTTCTGAAGAAGTTTTTCTAAATAAAATAACAAAAGCACCCAAACAGTATTTTTGTCGTCATGGTCTATTATATGTACTTCACAATCCATTACTAAACCTTGGGCTTCATTGCTGTCTATGCTGATTGTTTTTGAATTCATTTGGTCTTTTGGTTCGAGTTTTGAGTTATACTATAGGATGACCTGCAGTGGTGCTGCTCTTTTCACATACCAGCAGCTCTTTGAACAGCTATAGGTTCATAGGTTCATAGGTTCATACTAGGCTATCTGCCCTGGGGCAATTATAAGCCTAGCCCGATTCTGTATGGCTTACACCACCCCTTGATTTGAGTATACTATGCCCTTTTTAAGGTTTAGTTTACTGTGCCTCTGTCTAATAGTGACACGGGAGTAATCCCTGGGACAAACCTATGATCCCCCATCCACTTATCGAGATTCTTCTTGAAGAGATTCAGTGAGGTGCTCTGTCACACATGAACTGGAAATCTATTCCAGAGCGAAGGGAGCCTCTGGGTTATGAACCTGTCCCTCCAGCAAGTTCTATTTATTTCTGTGCTGAGGTTCAAGTCCCTCGAGCGTGTGGCTCTAAGGGATTTAGATTTACTGAGGTGGAGCATGTCCATTAATTCTGGATTTGACATAGCTTTGTATGTCAGGCATAGATTGCCTCGAAGTAGGCGGTATGCAACTGAGTAGAGCTGGAGTTTGTTTAACCGAGCAGCATATGGCATCTGTTTGAGACCCTTGATCCTCTTGGTGAGATACTTTTGGGGTCTTTCTAATTGCTGCAGGTGTCGGGTAAGGTACATCCCAAAAGGGGCATTGTATTCTATGATGGGCCTGATGAGGGATGAATAAAGGGGCACGATTACCTCTCTTGATCTAGATGTGAAACCCTTCGTGATGAGGTGGGCTATGTAGAAGGTCTTTCTAACCACTTTGGCAATGTGGTTTTCAAAGGAGAGATTGCTATCAACTTGGGTCCCCAGGTCCCTAATAACTTTCTCTGTACTTAATGGGTTTCCGCCTATGTGGTAATTTGTGGGCACATTTTGACTATACATTTTTTGGCATTTAGCTTTAAACCATGGCGCTGGCACCAGTTATCTGTCTCTGTGAGACCTTTTTGAAGGATGTTTGTGTCAGCTGGAGAGTTGATTATGGTGCCCAGTTTGCAGTCATCTGCGAACTTGGTGAGCCATAGTCCTCCCACGTTTGCCTGTACCTCGGAAGAGTATATACCGAACAAGAGTGGTCCCAGGACAAAACCCTGTGGGATGCCACTTGTGTCTGGTTTCTAGTCTGACATGGCTCCAGCAACTCTCACTCTGTGGGTTCTGTCTTTGTGCCAGTTTGCGACCCATCTTGTGACATAGGGGTTTATATTTAAGCTGGATAGCTTATCTATGATGCCCGAGTGGGGTATTGTGTCAAATGCCTTTGCAAGGTCCAGATAGGCTGTGTGGACTACCTTCCCTTCATCTATGGCTTTGGTGACTGTTTCAAAGAAGTCAACCAGGTTCAAAGGCAGGATCTGCCCTTGACAAAGCCGAACTGGGTAGGATCTAGTGTCTGTAGGTCCCCAATGTCTTTGTTTATGAGCTCCATGATGATCCTCTCCATAGCCTTGCAGACTAAGCTAGTCAGGCTTATGGGGTGATAGTTTCCAGGGTCCGTAGAGGCTCCACCTTTGTGGAGTGGGACCACTGTTGCTGTACGCCATTCTGTGGGCACATATCCTGTAGTGAGGCTGAGATTGTATAGCTGTTTTATTTGAGGGATTAGTTCCTCTTGTAGTTCATGTAGGACACAACCTGGGATGCCATCTGGTCCCATGGAAGCAGTGTTTTCCGCTTTGGAGAGGGCAGCCTTCACCTGAGCATCAGAGATGTTTGGGAGGCAGCCCTCTGCCGGGATAGATACTTGCTCTTTTGGGGGAGGGGTGGAGAAGTTTGCACTGAACCTGTCTGCCAGGATATTGGCGATGTCTGTGGGTTCAGTGTATTTTTGTCATTTAGAATCAACTCAGAACAAGTCTGGGAGTTGCATCCCAGGTTTCTAACATGACTGAAAAAGCCTTATGATTGTCTTTGGTGTCCTGTGCAATTTTTCTCTCGAAGCTGGCCTTGGAGGATTTTATGAGGGATCGTAATTTTTTGCTAGTACTGATCAGAGATGCCTTCCCTATTAGGGATTTTGCTCTATCATGTAGTAGCTTCCTCCTTCTGTTGTACAGTTTATTTATGGCAGGGGTCCACCAGACTGGACGCCTGCCTTTGGATGATTGGGTCTTGGTTTTGTTTGGGATAGCATGATCCATGCATTCCTGGAGATGTCCGTAGAATGCATTTATATAGGATTCTGCAGTTTGGGCTGTAGTTTCCACTGGCCCTGGGGCCTTGAAGGATTCCACTTTGGTTTTGAGAAGTGAGAAGTTCACTTTTGAGAAGTTTTTCACTGTGGTTTTCTGGGCTGGGGTGGGGTCGGGATGTGGACATCCAGTGAAATTAATTTATGGTCTGATCTTACCAATGAGGGATATACTTCAAGTGTGGAGCATATAGTCCCCATGTTAGTCTATTAATCCAGCTGCTGATGAGGTCGGGTCAGATACATTCGAATGGGGCATTGTACTCAATCATTGTTCTGATGAGTGATGAGTAAAAAATGTGTAAGAATAATACCCATTATTTGAGAATCCCTTCATGAGTGAAGGTTTTGTAATCTTATGTAGAGACTTCCCTTTCCCATTGCTTTCTTTTTTGGGTCAGCAGATGACAGACTACTTGGTTTGTTACAGTCCCCAGGTCCCTGTTCCACAGCATAGGAGACAGTGGATTGCCACCTGGCATCCTCCTAGGGGCCCGGGCAATTTTCGAAGGGTATGACTATGTCACATTTTTGGCATTTTGACTTTGAGCCGTTTGAGGTGCTTCAGTTATCGTTTCTGAGACCTTCACCTTGATATCTGTGTCAGATGTCCTTTCTATGGCTGGTGCGACAGAAGGGAGCAAGCTTTGTCAACCATAAAGTATAGCAGTTTGCTTGGCACTTCAGAAAAGTAGATGCCAAACAAAGTGGGCCGGTTCCAGCTGCTGGACCCACCACTTCTGAGACAGGCTTTAGTCTGACCCAGCGCCCATTGGTCTGACTCTGTGGGTTTCTGGGAGACTATTGTTTTGCTCACATCTTGTGATGTATTTTGTAACATTTGCTTAGATGACAGGACTGATGATACCGGTGTCAATATTGTATCGAAGAGCCCCAGCCAGATCTGTTTCAGGCTGTGGACTGCCTTTCCCTCATCAATGGCCAGCTAGACTGTCACCCGTTGCTGGTCAACCAAGTTTAAAAGGCATGATCTGCCTTTGGAAAAGGGTTTTAGGGTCCGATCTTTGTCTGGAAATTCTTGTTGTCTTTATTTATGAGGTCTAGTTGACATTCTCCATGGAGGCAGATAGGTCTGTATCCAAGCTAACAGGCGGTAATTTCCAGGTGTTTGGGAGGCTTGATCCAAAGAAAGTAAACAAGAGGTTGCAGTCGCCCTCCTGGAGTTTTATATCAGAGCTAAGACTTTGATTATTGTCCACAATGTTGACCTGTTCAGGGGCCATCTCATTGAGTTTTTGGAGTTGGATGGCCGGGGGACACCATCCCGGGCTGAGATGTCCAGGGTGTTTTGCTTTGTGGAGAGCAGTTCTCCTTTGCCCAGCCGATCGAGGTGGGGGCTGCACTCATTTGAGGTAGGACACTCTCCTTGGTGGGGAGGAGAAGTTTTCAGCCAACCTGTCAAAGGGTATGTTGGCAGTGTAGTGGGGATCTTCCTTCTTCCAAAGTCTTTTGGCTAGTTCACAATTTATGAGGGGGATTTCCTCTTTGCAGGCCTAACATATTAAAAGATGCCATTTGATGGGGAGGATAGTCAAGGGCTATTGGAGGCACCACTATTATGTTTGGATAGTTGGAAAGAGCTCTTAGTTTCCTGTACGATTACATCAAGGGACTCTTACCTTTTAAATGTTTGCTCTATGGTTTTTTACTGGCATCCTTTTGTTGTAGTACGCTGTTTTATGGCTAGTTTGGGCTGGATGCTGTGGGCCAGCTTGCCTTTGGATTTTCCAGTTGGGTTAGTGCTTAGCATTGGGCTATCCATTGTTATTCCCTGCAGGTGCTTGCCTCTATCTTCTTTGTAAAGTGGAACAGGCTTTTTGTATGTTTTGGGATTCTTTCGGGGGCCTGATCTTCTTGGTACTGGTTTTCTTTTTGTTTGGTATGCTTTGGCCTCCTTCTTTGTAGTGCTTTTTATTTGTTTCTGGGGGCTTATGATTGGAGAGACCGAGTCTTTAGTGTGATCTGATCTCACCTTTGGTTTTTCGATGATTTTTGTGTGGTGTTTTTTTGCAGGATGGATGATGAGTTGGTATGTTATCTCTCCTCTTGTGGGGATGGTGACTAGTTTGGTGAGGGTGTTTGATTTATGAATTCCAGTTGTAGTTGGCTGGGGGTGGTTGGGCTTGAGTAGTAGTCCCAGTCTGTATTAGGGTGTTGAAGTCACCGTCAACATGGCTGTTGATGTGTATTTATTGGCTCTGTGTTTTTAGTTGTGGCCTGGTACTGGTTACCTGAAAGAGACTAGTCTTGGCCTGTGGTGTTTGACAATTGATTTATCCTGGTCTTTTATGGTAGAAGTTACCTGGATGGTCTCCGGTGTGGGTGGCCGTTGCCACCAGATCTCAGGTGTGGGTGTCCTTGGTGAATATGGATAGTTCCTCCTTTCTTACATGGTGGCATGTTTGGGGTCTTTGGGTGGATGATTGCATAAAAATCTGGAGGCTGGGGTGCTCTCAGAGCCTTGAACAGGTTTCTAGGGGTAGCCTGGAGTCAGTAGTTCTCCATGTCCTTGATAGCTATGAATAGTCACCTATTCGCATGGTGTGATGGTGGGCATTTAGCTTCATTACCCTCAGTTTTTCCTTTAGAAGTTCTAGCTGTTTAGGTTTAACTTTGATGTTTGCTAAAACAGCTATGGAATTTTTAAGAGTCTTTGTTGATATCCGGAATCAGGATGCACAGGTGCATTTAGAGTTGCATACCATCAGTTTAGAATTGTAGCCTCATCCTTTTTAAACGGAATACTGGAATTTTGGGGAATTGAGCCAGTATATAGAAGCCAATTGTTTGGGGTGATCTCAGGATCTCTGAATTGTGGCACTGTCCCATTCCATGTGAAGGTAGGACTGGGCTCGGTGGACAGGTGTTACCTGCCTGGTATACAAAAATCAGAGAGAGCTCTTTGTTGTCTCTTTCATTTTCAAGAGGTAGGTCTCAAGCTCGTTTACACCAAGCGTGGACAATGACTGTCTCATATTTGTACCTGCTGTTGAGACCTGAGTGCAGGGTGATAGGTAAGCTGATTCAGCGCCCGACAGGCAGCTTACTGTGATGTATCCCAGGAAGATGGTGGTTGGGACCGCTTGAAATGTCTGACTATAATAAGCCCAATGACTAGTGTGTACATACTGTTGTGTTTGGTGGCATCATTCCTATGTACTGTTTGACCAGTGACTGAAGGGTCCTGGCTGGTGTTGTGTTCTGAGGTGGTGGATTGACTGTTTTGTCTCTTTTTATGCCTGTGCTGCACGTATGGATTTTTGATCAGACGTGGTGAGTATGAGGTTGTGTTGGTTGTACCTGCTGTTGAGGTTGTTGGTGGTACTATGTGAGACTAGGTCTGGGTGGTGCTTGGTAACCTTTGAGCTTTGTGTCTTTCTGCAGATTGGGTATGAGGTTGATCAGCTCAGTTTGTGTATATGTTTGTAACGGTGGTGTAATTTGTGTTGTTTGGAGGGTCTTGTGTGGGTTTGGGAGAGACCTCAGCAGTTGAATGTTTGCAGGTGTATTCAGGAGGACGCAAGCTGTTTGGTGGGAGGAGTTGACACTAAACACTGATTTGGACATACTTTGAGTTGAAGCGTTGACTTGGAGGAGTGTTGGGGTGCGTGGGTGACCGAGAAATGGGGAGTAGACGTTTGGGGTACTATCTATGACAAGAGTCAGGAGCAAGAGTGTAAGTACTGAGGCAGAGAGTAGGTTTAATAGATAAGAAATACCTTAAATGTCAAGTAGTATTGATCTTGCTTACATGGGAGGGATACTGATTTGATCAGTAATGAGGTGGAGGAAAGTAGTTTTAGAGAAAAGTTTAGGGATACCACTTTGGGTTTAGCCGGTGGTTTAAGCCGAGTAACGACTCGCCCTGAGTGTGCGTTTTGTTAAAAAAAGTAAATAAACTCTAAAACTGTATAGTTTCAAGCTTTTTTTTGCTCAGGGGGCCAAGGTAATAACAGTGGTGGCCCAAAACGATAGGTAAACTACTAGTTACTGGCTGAAACCTCACTGGAAAAAAGGACAAAAGGGCTTCAAATGCCCACCTCCCACTTCTTAAGGTAGTTTACCCTCCCTTCAAAAAAAAGAGACAAGGAAACAACACACCCAGGAACACTGCAAAGCCCAGGAGCCCACCCAGCTAAAAAACAGAGGCAGCTCAGTAACACAGAAGCTACTGTGGCACCTTTAAAATCAAAAAGGCCGAAGCAATTACACAGGAACTACAGCAAAAACCAGGAATCAGAAGCTGCACTCCTGGACTAACAATAAAGGCAGCAAACAGGAGAGTAATTTTTTTTCCTTTTTTCTTTTTTTTAAGGCGAAACAAAAAACACAGTACAGCAAAACAAATCCTATTTTTCAGCTACAGCAAAACACACAAACAGGCAAAACAATACACAATAAAGTCAAATAAACCTAAACTTCTTCAGGCAGTGCAATGTTAAGTTCAATTGCAGCAAAAACAGCTTCAATGTAACAGAGTAAATCACCCATACTAGGTATTCAGATTTCAGATGAGCAACAAAAAAATATGCTTAGTATCAAGAATTCACGGCTTATTCAGCTCTCTGCAGCAGTAATTCTCTGCTGGCCCATTAAAATCCAGTACTACAGGTAGCACAGAAAAATTTTATACCAGGGGCTGGATAATTACCTGCTGGATTCCAAAGAAACCAATAAACTACTAGTTACAAGCTGAGGCTCCTAGAAGGAAATACAAAGGCAGCTCGTGAGCCCAAAACCTCCAACAAAAGCATACTTAGTCTGGCTGAAAAATACAGAACTGCAGCCTGCACACCAACTACAACCAAAGCCCTACTGGCAGAAGCAAGGCCAAACTTTGGGCAAAAAGAACAAAAAGCTAGTAACTCCCAAAAGACCAAATAAGGCAAAGTCAAACAGTACAAGGAACAGGTACCAAGAAGCCCAGGACCAAGCAACTCTTCCACCCCACTAAACTACTGAAACTAACTAAAAACAAAGAAAGGCAAAAAACTTTTTTTTTTTTTCTTTTTTCTTTTACAGAAACAGGTACAGCAAACACTTATAAATGCCACAGTGAGTTAACTTGAATCAGCTACTACAAGGCAAGGAAACAATTTGCTGGAAGTACAACCAAAGGACAACAACCAAAGCAACAACAAAATGCAGTAAAAGCATAAAGCATCAAAGTAAAAGGCGAGCAGCAGAAATACAGTTGCTAGGTGTTATTAAGATCAAGAAGTAGGAAAAAAGGCAGGCAAGTACAAAAAAAAGTTATTCATTCTGGCGAGCTCTCAACAGCCTGGATTACTCTGCTGGCGTCTATGGTTAACGTGAAGACAAGCTGAAAGTTTTATATACCAGGGCTGGGAAAAGCTAGAAACTGGCCAAAAACGACCAAAAAACTACTAGTCTAGTCGCGAAAAAGCACAAACTGGACAACTAATAGCTGGCTGCTTCAACCTCACAAAACTGTACAAGGTAAGCTCCTTCCCCAAATAAGGCAAAGGAAACAGTACACAGAGGAACAGCAAAGAAGCCAAGGGAATCAAGCAACTCTGAAAAACGACTCAAGTAAAGCAGGAAAGAAGCAGGGAGGCTGCCAGCCCTAAATAAGGCCCCAAGGCACAGTACCAAACTGCAACCAAAGCCCAGGAAAAAACAGTACTGAAACTGACCTACACAGAAGCAAAGAAGCAAAAACAAAAGAGTAATTTTTGAAAACAAGTACAGGAAACAAAACGAAAAATTTTACAGCAAACACTTTTTTGACTAAATGTATGAATCAGCTACGAAACACAGAGAATTTGCTACAAATACAGTTTCATATGGGTATACAAAAGCACGCAAACAAATATTAAGTTACGTGAAGTGCAATAGCAAGCTAAAAACAGTAAACAGAATGCAGTGTAACAGTTGCTAGGTATTCAGATGGTGCAGTAACAAAAATATGCCAGTAAATCAACAAAAAGCTAGCTCAAAGGCTCTCTGAAGCCTGGCTTAAAATGCTGGCCCGTGGTGCAAAAAATATAGTACTCAATGAAAGTTTTATACCAGGGGAGGGCTGGAGTGGAAACTTAACTGGCCCCACCAGGAAAATAAACTACAGTTACTGGCAAACGACTAATAAACTACTAGTTACTGGCTGAAACCTCACGTTACCACTCAAACTGGTAAGCAAGGTAGCTTCCCTTCCCCAAAATTTCTTCCCAGGAAGCAGTGCACAACAACTACCAGAAAGCCCAGGAGCAACCAAGAATCAAGAACCTTGAAAACTGATAAAGAGCAGGAAAGCAAAAACTAGCAAACCTGGAAGCAAGCTAGAAGAAACAGTACATGTAGCTAGGAACCAAAACAGGGAACAGGAAAACAGGCAAACTGAAACAAACTAGTAAAGTAAGAAAAGAAAAACTTAAAATTTTTCTTTTTTTTTCTTTTTTCTTTTTAGAAAGTTTTAAAACAAACACTTACAACATCACAAAAAATACTGACAAACACTAAGAACAGAATACTACTTACTAAAATACATATGAAGACAAACAAACAAAGGATTCCAAGGAGCAATTAACAGTAATGCGAGTAAAAACAGCTTAAATGTAACAGAAAGGCACAATAAGAAATACAGTTGCTAGGTATTCAAAGCTGGAAAAAAACAAAAATAAAGCAACAAAATCAAGAAAGAGTAGCTTATTCAGCTCTCTGGCCCTGGATTGCTCTGCCTCTGGCTGTGGAGTCTGTGCTGAGTGTGAGTATAAGCTGAAAGTTTTTTACCAGGGGGGGGAAAAAAAAAGAAACTGGCCTGGCCCAAAACGACCAATAAACTACTAGTTACTGAACCTCACAAAACAAAATGGAACAAAGGCAGTGCAATGCTTCCCACTCCCACTGGTAAGCAAGGTAGCCTCCCTTCCCCCAAATAAGGCAAGGAAACAGTACACAGGAACTACAACCCAGGTCTAGTATGTTGTCCCCTCTTGTGGGAGTGGTGACTAGTTGTTCCATAGCATTTGAGTTTATAATTTCAGGAATCTTTGGGCTAAGGTGCTGGGGCTTGAGTAGTGCTCCCAGTCAATGTTTGGGTAGTTGAAGTCACCCAACATAATGGCGTTCGGAGAGATCTTCATGTTCACCAATGTTTTCAGGAAAGCCGAATGGGATTCCTGACTTTGAGAGGGTGGTCTGTAGGATGCTATAAACTGAAAAGCAGTCTTGCCCACTGTTAGTTGCACATGGATGGTCTCCGATACTTCGTGCAATGCCACTAACCTGGAGGTGTGGATATCCTTGATAAATATGGAAACTCCCCTCCTTTTGTGGTTCGGTCCGGGTTTTGGGGCCGAAAAGCATGATCTGAGGTATAGCCTGGTAGTGCTGGGGTGCTCTCTGGAGCCTTGAACCAGGTTTCTGTCACTGCACAGATATCAATGTTCTCCATACTGAGGAGAGCTTGAAAAGTGCATCTTGAGGTTAAGACTTCTGGCATTTAGCAGCATTACCCTTAGTTTCTTGTTCCTTGTGCTGTCTATGGGGTGGGTTTGACTTTTGAGCCTTGCCTAAAAAAGGCACTATGGGGGTGGCAAGAGCCTTTGCCAATATCCAAAGCCCAGTGGTAACAGGTGCAAGCCGTCCCTAGTGAAGCAACGTGGCTTGTCGAGCATGTCATCCCAGGCTGACAGACACTGGATCCCCTTTGAATGACACCAAAATTTTAGCCAATTGTTAAAATCGATCATTTTGTCTTTGTACTGTGGCATCATTCTAGGTGAGGGTAAGATGCTGCTCAAGGTCAGGGTCATACCAGCCTGGGCTACATGATCAGAGAGCTCCTCTATGTCTCTTTTCATGTAGTCCAGGGAGGTACGTCTCAGGTCATTCACACCAGCATGTACAATGACTGAGTCATATTTGTATTTGCTTTGGAGTGACCTGAGTGTTTGCGTTATGTGTCGGATCCTAGCACCTGACAGGCAGCTCACCGTGACCTTCTCTTTATTCAGCCTGGTGAGTGGGACGTCAGTGTGTCTGACAATAGAGTCACCTATAACAAGAGTATCAGGTGTGTTATTCAGCCTTAAGGGCTGTGGCTGCTTGGCACACTGACTTTGTGGGTTATTTGTTGTGTGTGTTTTGTTTTGAGGTAGTGTTTGCTTGGATGTCTGCTTTGGAGGTCTCTGTTGCTTAGGTAGAATTTTATTTAGAGCCTCCGAGTATGTTTTTGTGTATTTATGTGTTTGGTTCGCTGATGTGGTGGGACTTTGTGATACTGGAATTGTGTTTTGTGAGATTACCTTCTCCTCCTGACTGGTTACACCAGTTTTGAGATGAGAGAGCTCAGCCTCCAGTTTGGCTAAATAGTTGCATCTCTCACATATATTTGAACCTGTTTGGAGGAGGAGAGGGCTGTCTGTGTACATGAGACAGTTGTAACATTGCCTCAAAATTCCCAGATTCACCAGCTGGACTGGAGAGGAAACCATTGACTGACCTTTGGACATGCTAGAGTAACAGGGAAACTGAATTTAAGATGGACCAATAGAGGACAGGGTAATCGTAGAGAGTATAAGAGTAAGTAGTGCTTATGGTTTAATAGTGCTAACTTGTAGGATTACTTAATTGGACCAGTGAAGGGCCTTAGAATAAGAATATGGTGTTTAAATTGAGAGATAGAGCAGTTCTAAGGGAAAAAGTGAAGAGCAGACTTTGTGGAGCCAGGAATAGTTTAAACCCAATTAGGCAGTGCTGCCCGCTGTTGCGCTATGCACAAAAGCGCGCAAAAGAGGGTTTTAAGAGAGGAAGATGAAGGAGTTTTGGAATTGACCCAAAATGGCCAATAAAACTACAGTTTTCAAGTCAGTAACCACTCCCACAGGGGCAGGCAGGCTGCTCAATGTTTTTCACTGCCACTGATCAACAGAGACTTTCCTTTAGCCCAAGCAAAAAATGGCCTCACAGAAACTTACAAACAGTTCAAGAACAGCAAGCCTGTAACTGAACTCTTTTAAATCTCAGAAAAGTGGGAAAAAAGCAAGATTTTTTTTTTTTTTTTTTTCAGAGATAGCAGAGGTTAACAAGTATCAACAAGTTATAACAGTGCAGTAAATGACCCCACACAAGAGTGCTAGGCCAAAGACAGATAAAATGCAAGTTTTGAGAAAAAAACGATTTTAAAAATAAGTGCAAACAGGAAATTCAGTAAACAGCTCTAGGTTGTGCTCTAAATACTGTTACTAATGCAGAAATCAAATTTAACAAGCCAGAAAATGCTCAAAATAGGCGGCTATGCAGAAAAACATAGCAAATAAACAGAGGAAAAATACTTAAAGTCTCAAAAGTGGCTCCTTTCTTCTCTTAGCGTTTTCTCCTCTTGGTGGGTGCTTCACCAACAGCCAACAAGCCTGAAAAGATGCCAAAACCATGAGGCAACCAGGTTTTAAGAGAGGAAGATGAAGGAGTTTTGGAATTGACCCAAAATGGCCAATAAAACTACAGTTTCATGAACAATGGGTGACTATGGAGATCATTTCCTATGCAGAATTTTAAACTGGAGAGGTTTGCATATATGCAACGCACTGGTTACCACATTTGTGTGATGCTCAAATTTAAGGCTTTAGTACCAGCAGGATGAAAGACTTTTACACATTTAAGCCCTCAGGCCAATTGGATAAACACACAATAAGCCTTCCACCACAGTTCCCAATTCAGATGGGTTGAATCAGCCCTCTTCTTCCCACCAGAGTGCAGAATAAAGCCCTCTTAATGTAAAATGAACTGTTTTTCAGCTCAAGTGCTGTAACAAGTCCTTTACAACAAAGTGATATGGTTACGGGAAAGAAAAACAAACTGACAAAGGGAAAGAAAAACAACAGCAGACAGGTCTCTCTGCATGGTAAGAAAGAAGACTAGCCCTAAATTTTTGCCACTTTACTCCAGCTCCTGATTTTTGGAAGTCAAATGTTTCTGGATTTTGGACCCAAGACTGAGTAGGTGTGATCAGTAAAAATAATGGTATTTCCTAATCTATCTAGTACAAAAGTACCTTCAGTTAGTTATCTATGGGGACAGGTGGTAACCTTAAGAAATAATTTAGTGACCATTTGAAAGGATGGTGAAAGTGCAACATTTTATAAATAAGGGTGAGTGAGGAACAGTGATATTCATACTTTAGTTCTGGTAGGATAAATCTGAAAATCCTGTTGCACAGAATGTGTAGTCCCTGCAAGTAGAATAAATCTGAAAATCCTGTTGCATAGAACTTGCAAGCTCTGATTATTTTTACTTGAAGAATTAGTGAACTGATGAAGGCTGTCTTCAAACTACAGGCAAGGCAAGTCCAGTTAATTTTGGTTTTGATATGGGAAATGTGTTGACACACAGAGGGCTGGACTGAGATGGAAGCCGGGATATACATACATATATATATATATATATATATATATATATATATATATATATATATATATATATATATATATATATATATATATATTTAGCTGAGAGCACTGGTTTGATGGATTGTTTTTGATGGGAGAAAAATATGATAAAGAAGATCACAAACATTAAGCCCTGAGCTTTCTAAGACATGTAACGTGCTTGTCCTTGAAAGACATGTAGTCTTCATAGACCTGAGGCCTATCAATACAACTGGTGATTGGTCTGTTAGTAGAAGAGATTTCACCAATCCTGACTTTCTTAGCCCTGTCTGTGAGACAGCTGGCAATTCAGGCAGTTATGTAGGGGGGTTATGCCCAGTAAGGTGAGTTTGTCAATTGCATCTGAGTGGGATATTGTATCAAATGCCTTAGCCAGGGAAAGGCAGGTGGTATACACCATTTTCCCCTCATCCATTGCCTTAACGACCTTCTCAAAGAAGTCCACCAGGTTTAGTAGGCTAGTCCTTTCCTTGACAAAGCCAAACTGGGTTGTATTTAGTGTCTGAAGGTAGTCTATATCTTTGTTGATCATTTCCATAACAATTTGTTTCATGGCTTTGCATAGACTATTCAGACTAATGGGTCTGTAGTTTCTGGGGTTGGTTGATGGTCCACCCTTGTGAAATGGCTTAACCATTGCAATCATCCATTCTCATAGTATAAAGCCCGTCTTGAGGCTATAGTTGAAAAGGGAGTCAAGTGGTTCTGATAGGTCATGTTTCATGCTACTAGGAAGGCATCCTTGAATATTGTCGGGGCCCACTGAGGCTGTGTTTTTGCCTTAGCGAGTGCCACCAGGACCTGCTCCCTGCTGGTAGTTAGGGTGGTTATACTAATAGGTATTTCATGGGGGGGGTGAAGTCTGAGCTGAATTTGTCAGCCAGCAGATTTGCTATGTTGCTTTGCTCAAGAAAGGTGGCACCACTGACTACCAGTTCAGCACACTGCTCTGCGCTGCCTTTGAGGTTATAGATATAGCTGTAGAAGGCCTTGAGGTTGTCTTTAGCCTGTGATGCTCTCTTGACTTTGTAATGGGCCTTATCAGAACTTAATTATACCCCTTAGTTTCCTGTTTAGTTTAATTAGATGACTCATCATTACGGGAGATGCTCTTCCTGACTTTAGCCATGACTTTTTTCCTTTTGTTGTATACTCTATTTAGTATTTCACCAGTGTGGTTTGTTTTTGGTGTTTGTTTTGGGCTTACTTCTAGTAAGTGCTGCATCCTCTGTACAGTCATTTAGATGGTTATACAGAGTCTCTGTGAGCAATTCCCCATAGGTTGCTGTGAACATGGAGTTATGAGGGGCATTTTGACAAACCGTCACTTAATAGGATGCAGTTTGCTTTGGAATAGTTCCAAAGTTTTACAGGGTTTGCTGGGGTTATTGAGTTAATTTTTATTTAAAAGGAGACAACATTCTGTATTGACCTCACCAGTGAGGATGCAACACTGGGGATGGGAGCAGTTCATCTCTCTCCCATGTTGGTGAGTACCAGGTTCAGTATGTTTGAATCTCTGGTGGGTGTGTGCACTACTTAGTCAAGGGTATTTATCTTAAGTCCAGGAATTGTGCCTGTGAGTTTCCCAGTCTATAGAGGAGGTAAAGTCATCCATGAATAAGGTATTTGGTTTAATGATGACTGCACAAGCTATGGGATTCTTGAGAAATAGAAGGTGACCTATAGCTTGCTAGGATGTAGTATGGTATGGGAGTTTGTCTATGGTGATTTGTATGGGGATAAACTCCAGGACCATATCTTGTTTAACCAACTTAGAGTTATACTTGTTGCTAATGTAGCTGGAGACTCCTCCATGGTCTAAATATGTGGAAGACACTGAAGCCTTGAACTTGCAGAGTACTTTCTGATGATCTAAACCATGTTTTGGTGCTGCAGCATTTGTCTATATTCCCCAGAGTGAGTAGAGCTTTTAGGGTGTGGAGTTCCTTGTTTAGGCTGCTAGCACCTTAAAGTTTATTTTGGTTTCCGTTAGTATGTCAGCAGGTTGTCAGTTTGGCACTACTTAAAAAAGGCTCTAAGGGAGTGGATAAAGTTTTAGCTGATGTTTGGAAGCCTACAGGAGACAGGTGTAGACCATCCTTTGCAGAACAATGTGGCTTGTTAACCATGTCCTCTCATATTGACAAATACTGAATCCCTCTGGAAAGCCATCAGAAACTAAGCCAATTATTGACGTTAACCATGTTTTGTTTGCACTGTGGCATCATCCTTGGTAAAGGTAGAATGCTGCTCAATGCAAGGTACATACCTGCCTGAGACACATATTCAGATAAATCAAAAATGGCTCTCTTCATACAGTCCAGGGAGGTATATCTCAGGTCACTAACACCCTCATGGACTATGATATAACTGCATGCATAACTTAGAGGATCCTGGCTCTGGATAAACAACTAACCATTATTTTCTCCTTGTTCAGTCTGTTAAGTGGGGCATCTGTATGTAATACATTGGAGTTCCTTATGACAATAGTCCTAGGTAATGTGTTTGTTTGCATTATGGGCTTTGCTCTTGGGGCTCCACTGGGTGTAGGAATATGTGTGGTGTTTGGTCTTGCTTTAGATGAGTACTTCTTATATGTCTTTGCTACAGATTTATTTTAAATGGTACACATATCAGTGTCAGTGATTTATGTTACTTTTCTTTATATTGTCTAGTGTCTTAGGATTTGGCTTAAAAGGATGAACTGAAACAATGCACTTACTATGTTAATAAGTGAATGATGATATACGCAGATAGGCAGGTAGGAAGATGGATAGATAGATAGCTAGATTCGATAGATGGTAGATAGATAGACAGACAGAAAGTTAGACCTAGTAGTTTAGATCGGTATTTCAGAGTTCTAAACTTCTGCATGTATCGCATATTAAAATTACTTAATGGAAAGCCTCCTCAATCAGCTTGTTTGTTAGTTATATTGAACTATAACTAAAAGGCTAACTGGTTACTGATTACCACTCAAGTAATTCTGCATTTTATCCCCTGTAACATTTACATTACTTCAAAAATGATACTGGCCTTGTTTATGAAATAGTTATCATAACATCCTCACTATAATACTTTGTAGAGTGTCAGTATAGTAACTAAAAAGTCTACAATTCATAAAAGCAATAACTTCATTGATGTGATTGCAGATAATCTGGAATCACCTGCTCAAAGAAATGCATAAACAGAATGCCCCAAATTTAGGAAAATGATTATTGAGCATCTGAAAAAGTCCTGTTCCTGCTCATGTTTTACTGATAAGGACTAGCCCCTATAATAAGCACATTACATATCATGATAGGTTGTTGTTGTCATGATAGGTGAGGAGTAAAATAACTGTTTAGTTCTCTGCACAATTTAGCACAGTCAAGAATTAGTTTACAAGAACTCCACAATTCTATTGCATAAATATGTGCATAGCTCTTTAGGCTATGTAATGCTTTAATAATATAAATATTTAGTAATTTCCACAGCTCCTACATTTGATAAGCTCTTAATGATCCTTTCTATGTCTTACATGATAGCTGTTATAGTATAGTGACCTTATAAATCTTATTGCAAGTTTGCCAGCATTTAGTATTATTTGTTAGACATCTGACATAATCAAGTAATTGGCATTAAATGCATTTCTGGTAATGTATTAAAACTAGACAAGATCTGTTAAAATGTATTGAATGTATTGAAGATGTATTTCAACCAATTACTTAGTCTGTATCACTCCAAATGGTCTGTTGTATATACTGTGTTTTCAAACTTGTATTAATGTAAATTGTTGCTAAGACAGTAAATGTCATACCTGTTTTCAGGGTTATTGTCTAAGTGAACAGGACACAGCTGAAAAGTGTCCTCAGATCACTTCTCCTACTTGGTTAACAAGTCAATAGTTAAATAACATTCCATAATACACAGGTATAACTAATCCAATACTGTTGCATATCAGCAGAGAACCAGGAAGCTAATGCTGACTGACAAATGCATGAATGACAAGCTGTCGGTAGAGAATGTATTCCAATACTGTAATTGCCTGCAGTGTTCTATCACCCTGTTGTGACCTCTGTTATTATTATTATTATCTTTCTGTGAGTACTTAGCAACATCTATTTTCTTCAGAACTGTAGTAGCCCATAGACCTTTGATTCATTCTAGGCCAATGACAAGATCTGCATCTTTATATCAGTGGTGATAGCTTATTAGAGGGTTACTAGTTGCTGTAGTTAAGAAGCAGTGCTTTCAGAGTAAATCTATTAAATTCCAAGACTCACCTAGTTAATCTGGTCTAGTGTAAGTCTATGGCAGGCTACAAAGTTTGATTTGTGAGATGACAAAATCCAAAATGCATGTATATGTTCTGCTGCATACTTTGTAAAAGGAAAATCATTTCACACTCGTAAATTAGGTTTCATAAAGGATGTGAGTCATAAAGTCGTCCCACTGGTAAGGATTAAATTATTTTTTTCACTTGCATGCTAGGAAAGTTGGTTGAAGGTTGCTTGACTTAGATCCTGAATTATTGAGTTTGAGAAGTAGGGACTTGGTCTGTTTTACAGAAATTTCAGAGAGGTTAAACGTTGCTACATTAGAAGCTTGAGGGCATAAGGGGATGAAGGTACTTGTATTTCTTTGGTGGGAGAACAAATTGTTGGAAAGGCTTTAGTTATGTCAGTTATGGTGGACTACAAAAAATGAGTATAAGCATTTGCAAAGGTGTAGTAATTCAATGTTATTGGTTAATTTTTGGTAGCTCAAGAGTTATCTGATGTCCCGGTTAAACATTTTATTTCTTTCTAAAACTGATTCGGTTTAGATTAAGATGCATGGCTTTGGTAATATTCTTTGCAATTCTTGTTTTGTTCCTTAAGCTCAGAAAAGCTTGGTGTAGCTCTGTTATTGAGGTTCATTTTCCATTTCTTCCAGGCTGAATCTTTTTTCAATTATCTGAGAACATTTTGTATATGTTCTGAATGACCAAACTGATTTAATAGGTGAGTGGTTTCTCAGAGCATCGGGAAGTACTTCAGTGTGAAGGCACCTATTTTGTATGATAGGTCAGTCTGTGTACATAGGTTAAGTAGCACAGCCTACCTGCCGCCTAGGCTGTGTGCATAGGTTAAGTAGCACAGCCTACCTGCCGCCTAGGCTGTGTGCATAGGTTAAGTAGCATAGTCTATCAGCCACCTAGACTGTTGCAGTATTGGTAGTACAATATAGACTGATATTGCTGGGAAGCAATAGAAAGTGCAACCAGCTTACACTTGGACAAAAAAGTAAATGGATCTGACAAGAGATGGAAGAAATTGATCTATCTGCCACCTAGACTGTAGGAGTAGAAGTGTAGAAGGTAGGGTTATTAGGACAGGCATTGAAAGACTAAGAGGAAAAAGGATCTGGCAAAAATAGCAGATGAACAGCCTATATGCTACCTAGGCTTTATGTAAAGATTAACTTGCACAACTGTTACACTGCCTAGACTTGTAATAATTTTATAAAGGGCAAAATAGTGAGGGCATAAGTATAGGCCAAAGGTTAAAAGAGTAGAGTGAGAGGTGAAGCGATCTAATGAAGAAAGAAATGAGAGAAAAGAAGGAGAGAGCTTTACTAATGTATATTCTATTTAAACCAAAGTACTATTATAGCAGTGTACTTCTGTAAGCCAGAAATGTTCAGAGGAAGAAAGGAATTACAGTTAGTGAGAAAGAAATGTAGAAGTACAACAGGAAACAAATGCTTGTAGTATAGCTGTAAGGAGAGTGAAGATAGTGTTTGCCTTGAGATGAAAAAGGAAGTGCTTAGGTACATTGAGCTCTCTGGTCTCACTAATTTAATTATGAGGAAGTCTTGTTCCCCATCCTTGACTGCTCATTATATCTTAACTTACATTATTTTTTCCCTACTGATTCTAAATATGAACCTCATTTCTGCTAGTCTAGATATGTTACCTAGGGAATTTATGCACCTCATGTCTTTTACTGTTGCTTTGCTCAAGTGAACATTTGGATTTAATGTAGCATTAACTATTAGCTTTCAGTCCTCCTGTTACAGATGACTTTAGTTTGCCTACTCAGTCACTGATGTTTTTTTCTGAATTATTTCTGAATAGTCTGGCACAGACCAAACACGTATTCCATTTTTATCAGCATACTGTGTACAATGGCTTCAAAGAGGGCATACTATCCTAGGTTTCGTGATTCTAGGTCCAAGCTTTACATGCACTAAAGGAACCCACTGAAGCTTGACTATGTTTATATATGTTCTCTCTGTTTATCATGTCAATAAACTAGAAGAATCACTTATGAGACAGTACTTAAATAATTTGCATTGTTACTTCAATTTATTTTTATGTATAATTATACATTTATTTTTTTCTAAATATGTTTTGCATAATAGAAAACAAATAAAGTTAGATTGACTTTGTGTTTTCAACATTTTGTGTTTTAGTGGTTCTATATAATTAAAGCAGTTATTAATTCTTTATTAGGAAAGCCTTTTCAGTACTAGACCCCACATTTTTGGGTCTTATCCCCATCAGAATCAAGTCTTCAAATAAGTACTGCATCTTTCTTCAATCACCATGCCTACTCCATCAGTGTGTAACTTGACCTCTATTTATACAACCAATTTTGTTTTACACATATTTCCACAGAGCTACTCCTGATAAATCAACCTTCTGCTTCCAAAACTCAAAAATCCTTACTATAATGAAAGGTAAAGGCTTTTCTTTTAAGTATTGTTATATATTTACCTCTAAGCTGTAGCCTAACTCAAAAGAGTTGAATGTTTCTGTTCAACTGTGTTTGAGAACAATACATAATAGGTCACTCAAAGCAGGTCATATCTTGAGTCTGGTAATTATGGGGTCGACCAAAAGAGAAGATAAATACCAGCTTAAAGAAGAGACCACAAAACTCTTACATTTGCACTGATATATACTCAGGGAATACTTCCTGTGTCCTTTTCATTTTCTATGGTTGTTAAATTCGTTATTTAAATAATTGCTGTCCTATCTCACTGAAGAAGTTGCACTATGTTGCTATTTTTGTTATTACTTTATTATTACTCATTAACTAGGGTGTGTGTGAAAAGGGGACATGTGATTAAGGTCAGCTACATACTCAAAATAAAAATGCGTGTATGTTAAAATTGTCTGAAGAGATGTATACAAATAGAATGTTAATGGTATCTGCACGTAACTTCTCTAATGTGGACTCAAGTCATTGTGCATAAAATATACTCATCAAATATAGGTTCAGACACTTTTCGTATTTCTTTGTTAAGGTAAAAATCAAAGGCTTCAAATTATCACTTGCAAATTGTTGTAATGTTTACACTTCCTAAATGCAGACCTGTTGCTTTTGCAACTATAAAGCTATATAATGTCTACAGAACTTGAATGAATGTGTGAATCAAGATTAAGCTGAATAAAATAGAAAAGCTTGTTTCACACCTACAGAAGCATTCAGAATGTCTCCCAGGGCTGAAGATGTCTCAGTAAAAATATTTGCCAACATAAATAGAAAGTATTTGCACATCAGGGAAAGGATAAATCTGAGATACACATACAGCATGGTCAACATTTGTGTGGGTATGAAAAACATGAGATAAGTTCCTGTGTTGTATGAAATGAGATGTGGCAGAGCTCTCCAAATAGTCATCCAAGGCTGATATAAAGCTAGTCTTCAGCAGCATCCTACCTTTATTAATATCAATGCTTTACTAGAAATAAGAGATGATTGACTTCAGTCTTCAGAAGTTAGCTTAGCTACTGGTGTCATTCAAAGGGAGTCCAATGTGTGTTTGTTTGGAGTGAGGATGGTAGAAAGTCTTGCCTGCATTGCAAGGGATGGCCTGCAACTATCTCATTGGGGCTTTCTTACATTGGCCAAGCATTTTTCCACCCCGTAGTGACTTGTTTAGGTGCTGTCAGTCTACTCCATCTACCAACCTGATCAAATAAATTCATTGACAGTATAACCATAGCAACACTCAATGTTATTTATCTCAGTGGAGAAACTATCCCCACTAGAAGTTTACCTCACCCCAGAGAATAATGGTATCCACGTCATTGCAAAAGCATGGTTCCAATGCAGTGATAACAAATCTTTCCTACTGGGATTCAATAGATACTACTTTTTCAGACCTATGACTCTATCACATATAGGCCTACATGGCAGGCCAGTGATCTTGATATCCTCCACCCCATTCTGTTAACTATAAATAACACCTCTTGCCATATAAAAGTTAACTATAGATCCCCTATGTCACATCCATCAAGGCATATCTAAGCAAGCTTGAGTCCCTCATCATTAAAGCAAACACTTTTATTCTTGTGGATTTTAATTGTTCATATACAGACTGAAAAATCTACACTACTGCAAATAAATATACTCAACACATTCTAGACAAAATGCAACCTCACTGGACAAGGTTGTACACTCCCCAACAGGCATTCATTATACTTGCCTTGGTCATTACAGGCATATCACCACTGTGCTCCACACCAATATTTACACCATCTCTGGGCAGATATTATCACCATAAAGTAGCTTTCACCATTAGAATCTAACCCAACTGCCCCTAACCCCCACTATCGTCAGAGACTTTTTGAAGTTGAACTTAGTTCAACTAGACATCAAGATATACAATAAAAATTGAAAGTCCCCAACATTTATTGACAAAGAAAATCAAAAGCTTGAGTTCCATTACCTAAGCAGAACACTTTAAAGCATTGTCTCTTTTTTCTTTGTCATACAGGCTACTTGAACATGACATCTTCCTGGACTACAAGCCTCAACTACCCCTGTCCTGAGTAACCTCCTACATGTCTGCAAAATATTCAACACCATGAGCATTGTGAATATCCTTAAAAAAAAAGATCCCAGGCTTTACTATGACATGAACAGATACTGCTACATGACAAATACTATCCTCACCCTCTTCAAATGCAAATCTGATGAATGAATGCACTCAAGGTCTGGCCCAACTATCCCTCATGAAAGGTATAGCCAGAAATAGGGTCTGCAGTGGCTGAACTATAAATGATCTAACCACTCAACTGCCTAGTATGACTCTATGAACCTATGAGTAATGTCATCCTGATTTCCTAAACAAGTGCATTTAATTTTGGTTGTGATTGTTTGACAATTGATTTTCAGTGCAAGCATTATTGGGGAATCAGAAACACCATGGGCACATCCACTGATGTAAATCTAATTTTTTGTTATAAATTATTTTAATATTTATTTTAATGTATTTCACATGTGAGGAGTATCTTGCTGGTGCAGTTCAGTTAAACAATATTGTTCCTTTTTAACATATATATATGTTGTTCATCCTTTCCTTATGGCTGTGTCATTATGGAGTTAGCAGATAAATGAAAAGAGGTACAAGGGCAATGGCCAGTGTTAATGTCTGGAGAGGCTCTTGATCACGTGCAGAAACACATTTTTGTGTTTTTCTGTTTATTGCATCAATAATCTGCATTCAGTATTAATTGAGTAACTTATTATATCAGTGATCTATTAATATGAACACATTCTGGCATGGCCTATTGATACAAATAATGCAAAACCATAAATATGTAGCTTTTGTCTAGCTATGCTACAGTTAGGAATTATTAAGGCGTACCTTGTTCATGCATGTTTGATAGTAAGTTGTAATATCAACTCTTGGAGCAAAACTACAAAGAGAGAATGCTTAAATCAGATCACATGTACCAAAGTCACCAGAGATAGCAAAATATCAATATAATTCTAGGAAATAATACTGCAAATAATTCAAGAAAAATAAAAGCACATCACTATTGCCTGACTTTTTCATTTCTAGAGTGTAAAGCTATTTTAGGAGTTCTGGTTTTATTTGTTTAGAACAGTTTTTGCATTTTTTTGTTGTAAGAGAAGAAAAATGCTAGTGTTATGGTCAACTTCTTGTTGAAGACCTTCACAGAGATGTTTTTCATAATGGATGTTAAACTACATGTAGCGAATACGTTACTAACTGGATCTTACTTGATTTTACCTGATCTGACCTTCTAGCACTCTCAACAATACCAGGGTGGTGACTCTTTTAAGATCTGCTTCAATTTGTGTGCTTTTTAGGTACAGATGTTGCTATTCTATTATTATTGCTTATTGTCCAAAGTTTTATTCAATTAGAATATGTCTTGCTTGTAACTAAAGGAAATTATCATTCATGGTGTCTTGCTGTTCTATGCCTTTTACAGTTTTAAAATTCATTGCCATCTGTGTGCTGTGGAAGTGCAAATACTGCCTGTATGAGTTTACTGCTTATTTGAGCTATAACTTTATTCATTTAGAATACATTTTACTGTTTTGGTTGGAGAATGAAAATTGTTAGTTGTCCAGGTCCCCTTCAAGAAACACATTACACCGAATGACATTTGACGACCTTTATTAAATTTCCATAAACATAAATGTTAATCAATATTCATTCATTTCAACCAAACATGATACAGGTAAAATAACATCCATGTAAAATTATCTTAGGACAGCACTGCATAAACCTCATCCTGATCAGTACGCAGCGTCCATACCTCCACTCACTTACTTATGAAGCAGCGTACCCACTCACTTCCATTACCATTTATCGGTACATATCAAGCAGTGTACCCACTCACTTTCATTACCTTGTATTACATTATACCATCAATCCAATAAGCAGCTTCATCCGCTTGCTTATGTACTTATCAAGCAGCATAACCACTCACTTTCATTACCATTTATTGCATTATACCATCAAACAAATAAGCAGCTTCCTCCGCTTACTTATGTACTCAAACAGTGTAACCACTCACTTTCCTTTTCAAACTTATTGAATTGACCATCCAGCATCAGAGGGGGAACAGAAGAGGGCAAACTGCCCCTCTTCTCTGCCCAATCCAAACTAAACAATCATATCTCTACTAATAAATGGGGGAGGCAGGGTGGATAGCAAGTTCACGCCAAAATGTGACTCCTACTCCAGTTACACTTGCCTAACATCCTTAAAGCCCCTCCCTTCCCCTACCTTACTTCCTCCCAAGCCTCATTCATTCCTATTTAACCTTATCCTCCCGCTATCCTCCCAAACCCTACTACACTAACTAACCCCCCCCACCTTGAAGATGTCCCTGGACAAAATGGTCTGTTCCAAACTTCATTTGTCCAGGTCCCCATTAAGAAACACATTACACCGAATGACATTTGACAACCTTTATTACATTTCCATAAACATAAATGTTAATCAGTATTCATTCATTTGACGACCTTTATTAGATTTCCATAAATATAAATGTTAACCGATATTCATTCATTTCAACCAAACATGATACAGGTGAAATAACATCCATGTAAAATTATCTTAGGACAGAACAGCGTAAACCTGCTCATCCTGATCAGTAAGCAGCGTCCATACCTCCACTCACTTACTTATGAAGCAGCATACCCGCTCGCTTCCATTACCATTTATTGGTACTTATCAAGCAGCGTACCCACTCACTTTCATTACCCTGTATCACATTATACTATTGATCCAATAAGCAGATTCACACACTTGCTTATGTACTTATCAAGCAGCATAACCGCTCACTTCCATTACCATTTATTGCATTATACAATCAACCAAATAAGCAGCTTCTTCTGCTTACTTATGTACTCAAACAGTGTAACCGCTCACTTTCCTTTTCAAACGTATTGAATTGACCATCCAGCACCGGATGGGGAATAGAAGAGGGCAAGCCTGCCCCTCTTCTCCATCCAGTAGCCTGACCAGGCTGTTCCCCCTCTCTACGACACACTTCCAATAAACTAAACACCATTACGACATCTAGCCAAACATCATTCAGTGCACCCCATCCCCACTAACTAACTCCTAAAACCCTATCACATAACAAAATAAACAGTTACCAAAACGACTGAAAACAAAACACTGACCCTTCACCTATGCTAAGATAACCTAGCATTGCACTGCACATGAGTTAAATAATTCTCACTTCATGACTAATGGCAGCTCCGCAATGACTTTAAGGACATTATAAAAACCACGCAGAGTCAACTACATGCCATCATGCCACATTCCAACCCCATTTACCATCCAATCCAGTAATAACCAAATGAGCTCTCCTTAATGCCAGAGCAATAACAATTCTAATGGCTCCCCATCACTACCAACCAAAATAGTATCAAACTCTCACTGTCTAGCAATCCCGCCATCACACTGTCTCTTATAAGCAATAAGACAGCTCAAGTCATCATGGCATTCCAGCAACTCCACAAAACAAGCCATACTATTTCGCTATTAAATCCAATTGCATACCATCATACCAATGAGATCTCACCATCAGCCCTGTAAGTTCCATATTTGCAACTAAAAACAAACCATAATTACCCAACAACCCCAATGAACCTCCTATGCCAGCTAACACAAACACCAAAAGTAAAATAAATACTCCATGTGCCCTCAATCATCCTCCGTCACACAAGCCAATGCCTAATCACATACATAGCCAAAATGATGAACAGGCCAAATGACTGAAAGTAAACCCTTAGTCCCTCCATGATATTAACCCAATGCCCCCTAAAACCAGACAAGGGCAATTGCCAACTAACCTTGACAGCAGCCCTATCATAGATCAAGAAGCTTCCTGTCATCCCTCCAACTATCCAATATGAGAGTAGCACCTAAGAACCATCCTTGCCCTTGTTGGCCCTCACATTTCCGTAATGACTAACCAAAGAAATAACAAATGCCACAAATACACACCTAAACCCTACACCTATAAACGTATAATCACAATACAAATCCCTATAACCCACCCTATTCATCTGCCACAAGGGCTTATCAAAAGAATTAAGCCACAAGCAACAAAACTGATAAACTACACCAACTATTAACCCTACCAAAGTAACCCACTCAAACTGGCCAAATTAAATAAGTCCTACATCTGCAAGAAATCACCACTGCCCCAACTGAATGTACCTTAATGACCATTGAATAAAATTACCTACTACACTATAGCCTCTCCAGCACTCAAAACATCCACAAACAACACCATTTCTTTCCAAGTTCACTTCCATCAGGGCATTGACTGTTACTCACTCAGCACTCTGTGACCTCAATGTGCACACTCCAAGTGATCAGGACTTCCATTTAAATATGCAGCCAAATTTAAACATGCAGCAAATCCATTCTCACTATGACGGCCATCTAGCGCATGTGATCTATATGTCTTCCCATACAAATATATCCAATATTAAGTAACTAGCAACTTAGCAACATGGAAGGAAAACCCAGGAGTGCCCGGTGAAACCCATACAAACCCACACAACTGGCCCCTGGCCGAGAATCGAACTGGAGAATCTCTAGCTGTGAAATTATTCAAACTGCTGCACCACTGCATCACATGATGCTTAAATAATAGAAATTTTAATTCTACAATGGATTATACATTATCCTGTATCACAAATCAAACAAGGTCATAAAACATTAATACTTATTCTAAAGTAAACAAAAAGTTGGTTCTGCTTCATCATCCTGGACATTCACGAGTTTCTTCTTCTTCTGGATCAGTGTGCTTGCCTTTTACCTATCCATTTCTGATTACTCAACCAATGATGCCACTGCTTAATTGACACCAACGCATGATCATCTACGAATTCACTGTATCTCACCACTGGAACTCGGCACACCTCATCTACAAGAAAAGGACAAAATTAAACCCTCTAATAGGAACAAGAAGGCTCCACCTTATACCCACCTATACCAAATTACAGCCACAGAATTCCAAGACCCAACCTGCAAGAAAGAAAAAGACATGTAAAACATCCAAAATACATAACACATTCCAAGACATTTCGAGTACAACCTATCCTGTCAACCCAGGCAGGAATGTACCACCGCCACTCCCATCTATGACAAAGCAGGCATAACTGAAGCAATGCTTCCTATGGCACAATCAAATACCCAAGATAAATTTAACTACCAGTAGAATATATTAAAAGTAAACTCCCACACCTGAAGAGACCTATCCCAATCCACAACCCAAGTAACTTTGCAATTCCAGACCACCAAAGCTGTTGGGCATGCTACACTTAAAGAAATGTATTTTATTTTTTTATTTAACATTTGTTGACCGGGAAAGTCCAACTAGGTTCCACAGATCCTGTTTTCAGTGGAGGCCCAGGGAGAAATGCTCCAGAAGCATGTCTTTAGAATGTGGGAGGAAACCAGAGTACCCAGAGGAAATCCACGCGAACACAGGGAGAACATGCAAACTCTACACAGAAGGCACCCCAGCCGAGAATCAAACCAGAGAACCTCTTGCTGTGAGGTGACAGCATAACGGCTGCACCACTGCGCCACCCTGTCCCATCCCATTCCAAATCCCAATCCCTCAGACCCACACACTCCAAGGATCTAAACCTTGTCATCTAAATGAACAAAACATGCTGGAGGGATAAGTTCCTGACTCAGAGATTCCCCAGATTCTGGAATAGACTCTCCATACATGTCAAGGAGAGTGCCTCTTTGGCCCTTTTCAAAAGGAACCTTGATGATTGGCTAGGACATAGGAAATTCATCCCGGGGATCGTGCAGTTGCCCTGCTAGACAGGGGTCCAGGGAAGCAAATACTATGAAAGGCAAAGTGCTTTGCCCAACTGACAATGGCCCTGCCTAAAACCACATCCAAAATGGAACCACCCTTTCCACCAAACGTACCAAAATCTGGACAAAGCCATAAATACGGGGAAACTTTTTTTTTTTGATGATTCCCTATTAACATGAAAGCATAAAGATCCAAATACATGAGAATATCTAAAATAAAGTGTGCCTAAATGATTAGTATGCAGCATGCTTACAGATATGAGCATTCCATTACAAGCAGCCTTGTCTGTGGTCATAGTATAACACAACAACAGTTGGAAGGATGCTTACATTTTAAATATTACATGGGCCAACCCAAAAATATAAAGTCGAAGTACAACAGGGTATGTCTAGCTAGCTCACTGCTTTAACTTAAGGTGTGGGATAATGAGAGCTACACAGCGTGTCCCATAAAACATTAGGAGTCATTTTGGCAAGTAATGTAGAACAAAATTACCTCACGCCCAGCTGAAGAAAACTCGGTGGCTTCACTGTCATAAGAAACCCAGCCCTAATTCCTCCTACCCTAACAAATAAGCCTGGACTTGCACTGAGACTGACTGCACCATAATATTATTGCTGCTAAACATCTAAATAAAATAATGTAAGTAAAATAACCACTGATGCACTGCTTAGGACATACAACTGTAGCAGCTATTCACTTTTGAAAACATCCTGCTGACGCATTACATGCACTCACAGTCGTGCTCCTCCTTAATGATCCCCATAGCCCATAAAAGCAGTCAGTCTCCCATGCCCCTACTTCCCCCTTTTTTTTAACATATACCAAGGAGCACTCAAATTAAGCTCCATATTCGAAGAAGGAGAAGTGGCTCATTTAAGCACCCCTCCCATGCCAAAATATGTTGTGTAAGGTAATCAGGCAACAGGACAGCAGCACAAGGCACTTTCCACAGAACTGTTAACTTCCCAGGACTTTTATTCACCACGACCATTTACCACCTTCCAGACCAGCCAGCCAACAGCACTTAGCTTTTCCTATTTTTTTTTTTTTAAGAAAGGAAGCGAAGGTGGGTGAAGAGGAAAGGAAGGAAAATATGGATGCAGCCCATACAAGACTACAGTTCATTTTGAAATAAATATACTTAGTATAAATAAATTGATGTACTGTAGCTCACTTACTCAAACTGGACCAAAATATGAGGCAAAATTATCCATTACCCTGACGCACCAACCCCAACAACCGTAACAGTCCCTCCCCACTACCGCACATGCATACAAACCCCCCTTCAACTGGAGCAAGAAACGGCAGCTCCAGACTACCGGCAAAACACCAAATCACAACTGCATAGGTAGAAAACCGTTAATCCTTACATAGCCACACAATTTTAATTACTGACTACATTGCATTGTACCATACTTTGTCCAGCAGCAAAGCAGACACACTAACAAAACTTTCAATGCCCAAACTCAAAGGCTTTCAAAACATACTGCAACTCCCAAGCATCTCACTCATTGGCTCTACTACCAATGGTAATTACTGCCACC